>NW_028233560.1:0-48328 GCF_054856555.1 Leptonotus elevatus | reverse complement strand
TACAAATTAGGGGCTGAAAACGCGTTTAAAGCAATAAAAAGTTCATTTGGCTCTCACACCTTAACTAAATGTTGTAGACTCAAACTTTTTGCTGTCATTAGTATATTTTAGCAAAATGAAGATGATTCAAGCATTAATTTTATTGTGCTTTTGCTCATTTTGAAGATTTTGACATTTTCACCTGAAGTGTACAATCGGGCTGAAAATGCATTTAAAGCCATAAAAAGTTCATTTTGGCTCTCACACCTTTACTAAATGTGTAGACTCAAACTTTTTGCTGTCATTAGTGTATTTTAGCAAAATGAAGATGATTCAAGCATTAATTTCATTGTGCTTTTGCTCATTTTGAAGATTTTGACATTTTCACCTGAAGTGTACAATCAAGGCTGAAAATGCATTTAAAGCCATAAAAAGTCATTTTTGGCTCTCACACCTTAACTAAATGTTGTAGACTCAAACTTTTTGCTGTCATTAGTGTATTTTAGCAAAATGAAGATGATTCAAGCATTAATTTCATTGTGCTTTTGCTCATTTTGAAGATTTTGACATTTTCACCTGAAGTGTACAATTAGGGGCTGAAAACGCGTTTAAAGCAATAAAAAGTTCATTTTGGCTCTCACACCTTAACTAAATGTTGTAGATTCAAACTTTTTGCTGTCATTAGTGTATTTTTAGCAAAATGAAGATGATTCAAGCATTAATTTCATTGTGCTTTTAATCATTTTGAAGATTTTGACATTTTCACCTGAAGTGTACAATTAGGGGCTGAAAACGCGTTTAAAGCAATAAAAGTTCATTTTGGCTCTCACACCTTAACTAAATGTTGTAGACTCAACTTTTTGCTGTCATTAGTGTATTTTAGCAAAATGAAGATGATTCAAGCATTAATTTCATTGTGCTTTTGCTCATTTTGAAGATTTTGACATTTTCACCTGAAGTGTACAATCAGGCTGAAAATGCATTTAAAGCCATAAAAAGTTCATTTTGGCTCTCACACCTTAACTAAATGTTGTAGACTCAAACTTTTTGCTGTCATTAGTGTATTTTAGCAAAATGAAGATGATTCAAGCATTAATTTCATTGTGCTTTTGCTCATTTTTGAAGATTTGACATTTTCACCTGAAGTGTACAATCGGGCTGAAAATGCATTTAAAGCAATAAAAAGTTCATTTTGGCTCTCACACCTTAACTAAATGTTGTAGATTCAAACTTTTTGCTGTCATTAGTGTATTTTAGCAAAATGAAGATGATTCAAGCATTAATTTCATTGTGCTTTTGCTCATTTGAAGATTTTGACATTTTCACCTGAAGTGTACAATTAGGGGCTGAAAACGCGTTTAAAGCAATAAAAAGTTCATTTTGGCTCTCACACCTTAACTAAATGTTGTAGACTCAAACTTTTTGCTGTCATTAGTATATTTTAGCAAAATGAAGATGATTCAAGCATTAATTTTATTGTGCTTTTGCTCATTTTGAAGATTTTGACATTTTCACCTGAAGTGTACAATCGGGCTGAAAATGCATTTAAAGCATAAAAAGTTCATTTTGCTCTCACACCTTAACTAAATGTTGTAGACTCAAACTTTTTGCTGTCATTAGTGTTATTTTAGCAAAATGAAGATGATTCAAGCATTAATTTCATTGTGCTTTTGCTCATTTTGAAGATTTTGACATTTTCACCTGAAGTGTACAATCAAGGCTGAAATGCATTTAAAGCATAAAAAGTTCATTTTGGCTCTCACACCTTAACTAAATGTTGTAGACTCAAACTTTTTGCTGTCATTAGTGTATTTTAGCAAAATGAAGATGATTCAAGCATTAATTTCATTGTGCTTTTGCTCATTTTGAAGATTATGACATTTTCACCTGAAGTGTACAATCAGGCTGAAAATAAATTTAAAGCCATAAAAAGTTCATTTTGGCTCTCACACCTTAACTAAATGTTGTAGACTCAAACTTTTTGCTGTCATTAGTGTATGTTAGCAAAATGAAGATGATTCAAGCATTAATTTCATTGTGCTTTTGCTCATTTTGAAGATTTTGACATTTTCACCTGAAGTGTACAATCAGGCTGAAAATGCATTTAAAGCCATAAAAAGTTCATTTTGGCTCTCACACCTTAACTAAATGTTGTAGACTCAAACTTTTTGCTGTCATTAGTGTATTTTAGCAAAATGAAGATGATTCAAGCATTAATTTCATTGTGCTTTTGCTCATTTTGAAGATTTTGACATTTTCACCTGAAGTGTACAATCAGGCTGAAAATGCATTTAAAGCCATAAAAAGTTCATTTTGGCTCTCACACCTTAACTAAATGTTGGCTCTCACACCTTAACTAAATGTTGTAGACTCAAACTTTTTGCTGTTAGCAAAATGAAGATGATTCAAGCATTAATTTCATTGTGCTTTTGCTCATTTTGAAGATTTTGACATTTTCACCTGAAGTGTACAATTAGGGGCTGAAAACGCGTTTAAAGCAATAAAAAGTTCATTTTGGCTCTCACACCTTAACTAAATGTTGTAGACTCAAACTTTTTGCTGTCATTAGTATATTTTAGCAAAATGAAGATGATTCAAGTATTAATTTTATTGTGCTTTTGCTCATTTTGAAGATTTTGACATTTTCACCTGAAGTGTACAATCGGGCTGAAAATGCATTTAAAGCCATAAAAAGTTCATTTTGGCTCTCACACCTTAACTAAATGTTGTAGACTCAAACTTTTTGCTGTCATTAGTGTATGTTAGCAAAATGAAGATGATTCAAGCATTAATTTCATTGTGCTTTCGCTCATTTTGAAGATTTTGACATTTTCACCTGAAGTGTACAATCAGGCTGAAAATGCATTTAAAGCCATAAAAAGTTCATTTTGGCTCTCACACCTTAACTAAATGTTGTAGACTCAAACTTTTTGCTGTCATTAGTGTATTTTAGCAAAATGAAGATGATTCAAGCATTAATTTCATTGTGCTTTTGCTCATTTTGAAGATTTTGACATTTTCACCTGAAGTGTACAATCAGGCTGAAAATGCATTTAAAGCCATAAAAAGTTCATTTTGGCTCTCACACCTTAACTAAATGTTGTAGACTCAAACTTTTTGCTGTCATTAGTGGTATGTTAGCAAAATGAAGATGATTCAAGCATTAATTTCATTGTGCTTTTGCTCATTTTGAAGATTTTGACATTTTCACCCGAAGTGTACAATCAGGCTGAAAATGCATTTAAAGCCATAAAAAGTTCATTTTGGCTCTCACACCTTAACTAAATGTTGTAGACTCAAAGCTTTTTGCTGTCATTAGTGTATTTTAGCAAAATGAAGATGATTCAAGCATTAATTTCATTGTGCTTTTGCTCATTTTGAAGATTTTGACATTTTCACCTGAAGTGTACAATCAGGCTGAAAATGCATTTAAAGCCATAAAAAGTTCATTTTGGCTCTCACACCTTAACTAAATGTTGTAGACTCAAACTTTTTGCTGTCATTAGTATATTTTAGCAAAATGAAGATGATTCAAGCATTAATTTTATTGTGCTTTTGCTCATTTTGAAGATTTTGACATTTTCACCTGAAGTGTACAATCGGGCTGAAAATGCATTTAAAGCCATAAAAAGTTCATTTTGGCTCTCACACCTTAACTAAATGTTGTAGACTCAAACTTTTTGCTGTCATTAGTGTATTTTAGCAAAATGAAGATGATTCAAGCATTAATTTCATTGTGCTTTTGCTCATTTTGAAGATTTTGACATTTTTTTCACCTGTAGTGTACAATCGGGCTGAAAATGCATTTAAAGCAATAAAAAGTTCATTTTGGCTCTCACACCTTAACTAAATGTTGTAGATTCAAACTTTTTGCTGTCATTAGTGTATTTTAGCAAAATGAAGATGATTCAAGCATTAATTTCATTGTGCTTTTGCTCATTTTGAAGATTTTGACATTTTCACCTGAAGTGTACAATTAGGGGCTGAAAACGCGTTTAAAGCAATAAAAAGTTCATTTTGGCTCTCACACCTTAACTAAATGTTGTAGACTCAAACTTTTTGCTGTCATTAGTATATTTTAGCAAAATGAAGATGATTCAAGCATTAATTTTATTGGTGCTTTTGCTCATTTGAAGATTTTGACATTTTCACCTGAAGTGTACAATCGGGCTGAAAATGCATTTAAAGCCATAAAAAGTTCATTTTGGCTCTCACACCTTAACTAAATGTTGTAGACTCAAACTTTTTGCTGTCATTAGTGTATGTTTAGCAAAATGAAGATGATTCAAGCATTAATTTCATTGTGCTTTTGCTCATTTTGAAGATTTTGACATTTTCACCTGTAGTGTACAATCGGGCTGTGAAAATGCATTTAAAGCAATAAAAGTTCATTTTGGCTCTCACACCTTAACTAAATGTTGTAGATTCAAACTTTTTGCTGTCATTAGTGTATTTTAGCAAAATGAAGATGATTCAAGCATTAATTTCATTGTGCTTTTGCTCATTTTGAAGATTTTGACATTTTCACCTGAAGTGTACAATTAGGGGCTGAAAACGCGTTTAAAGCAATAAAAAGTTCATTTTGGCTCTCACACCTTAACTAAATGTTGTAGACTCAAACTTTTTGCTGTCATTAGTAGATTTTAGCAAAATGAAGATGATTCAAGCATTAATTTTATTGTGCTTTTGCTCATTTTGAAGATTTTAACATTTTCACCTGAAGTGTACAATCGGGCTGAAAATGCATTTAAAGCCATAAAAAGTTCATTTTGGCTCTCACACCTTAACTAAATGTTGTAGACTCAAACTTTTTGCTGTCATTAGTGTATTTTAGCAAAATGAAGATGATTCAAGCATTAATTTCATTGTGCTTTTGCTCATTTTGAAGATTTTGACATTTTCACCTGAAGTGTACAATCAAGGCTGAAAATGCATTTAAAGCCATAAAAAGTTCATTTTGGCTCTCACACCTTAACTAAATGTTGTAGACTCAAACTTTTTGCTGTCATTAGTGTATTTTAGCAAAATGAAGATGATTCAAGCATTAATTTCATTGTGCTTTTGCTCATTTTGAAGATTATGACATTTTCACCTGAAGTGTACAATCAGGCTGAAAATGCATTTAAAGCCATAAAAAGTTCATTTTGGCTCTCACACCTTAACTAAATGTTGTAGACTCAAACTTTTTGCTGTCATTAGTGTATGTTAGCAAAATGAAGATGATTCAAGCATTAATTTCATTGTGCTTTTGCTCATTTTGAAGATTTTGACATTTTCACCTGAAGTGTACAATTAGGGGCTGAAAATGCATTTAAAGCCATAAAAAGTTCATTTTGGCTCTCACACCTTAACTAAATGTTGTAGACTCAAACTTTTTGCTGTCATTAGTGTATTTTAGCAAAATGAAGATGATTCAAGCATTAATTTCATTGTGCTTTTGCTCATTTTGAAGATTTTGACATTTTCACCTGAAGTGTACAATCAGGCTGAAAATGCATTTAAAGCAATAAAAAGTTCATTTTGGCTCTCACACCTTAACTAAATGTTGGCTCTCACACCTTAACTAAATGTTGTAGACTCAAACTTTTTGCTGTCATTAGTGTATGTTAGCAAAATGAAGATGATTCAAGCATTAATTTCATTGTGCTTTTGCTCATTTTGAAGATTTTGACATTTTCACCTGAAGTGTACAATTAGGGGCTGAAAACGCGTTTAAAGCAATAAAAAGTTCATTTTGGCTCTCACACCTTAACTAAATGTTGTAGACTCAAACTTTTTGCTGTCATTAGTGTATTTTAGCAAAATGAAGAAGATTCAAGCATTAATTTCATTGTGCTTTTGCTCATTTTGAAGATTTTGACATTTTCACCTGAAGTGTACAATCGGGCTGAAAATGCATTTAAAGCCATAAAAAGTTCATTTTGGCTCTCACACCTTAACTAAATGTTGTAGACTCAAACTTTTTGCTGTCATTAGTGTATGTTAGCAAAATGAAGATGATTCAAGCATTAATTTCATTGTGCTTTCGCTCATTTTGAAGATTTTGACATTTTCACCTGAAGTGTACAATCAGGCTGAAAATGCATTTAAAGCCATAAAAAGTTCATTTTGGCTCTCACACCTTAACTAAATGTTGTAGACTCAAACTTTTTGCTGTCATTAGTGTATTTTAGCAAAATGAAGATGATTCAAGCATTAATTTCATTGTGCTTTTGCTCATTTTGAAGATTTTGACATTTTCACCTGAAGTGTACAATCAGGCTGAAAATGCATTTAAAGCCATAAAAAGTTCATTTTGGCTCTCACACCTTAACTAAATGTTGTAGACTCAAACTTTTTGCTGTCATTAGTGGTATGTTAGCAAAATGAAGATGATTCAAGCATTAATTTCATTGTGCTTTTGCTCATTTTGAAGATTTTGACATTTTCACCCGAAGTGTACAATCAGGCTGAAAATGCATTTAAAGCCATAAAAAGTTCATTTTGGCTCTCACACCTTAACTAAATGTTGTAGACTCAAACTTTTTGCTGTCATTAGTGTATTTTAGCAAAATGAAGATGATTCAAGCATTAATTTCATTGTGCTTTTGCTCATTTTGAAGATTTTGACATTTTCACCTGAAGTGTACAATCAGGCTGAAAATGCATTTAAAGCCATAAAAAGTTCATTTTGGCTCTCACACCTTAACTAAATGTTGTAGACTCAAACTTTTTGCTGTCATTAGTATATTTTAGCAAAATGAAGATGATTCAAGCATTAATTTTATTGTGCTTTTGCTCATTTTGAAGATTTTGACATTTTCACCTGAAGTGTACAATCGGGCTGAAAATGCATTTAAAGCCATAAAAAGTTCATTTTGGCTCTCACACCTTAACTAAATGTTGTAGACTCAAACTTTTTGCTGTCATTAGTGTATTTTAGCAAAATGAAGATGATTCAAGCATTAATTTCATTGTGCTTTTGCTCATTTTGAAGATTTTGACATTTTCACCTGTAGTGTACAATCGGGCTGAAAATGCATTTAAAGCAATAAAAAGTTCATTTTGGCTCTCACACCTTAACTAAATGTTGTAGATTCAAACTTTTTGCTGTCATTAGTGTATTTTAGCAAAATGAAGATGATTCAAGCATTAATTTCATTGTGCTTTTGCTCATTTTGAAGATTTTGACATTTTCACCTGAAGTGTACAATTAGGGGCTGAAAACGCGTTTAAAGCAATAAAAAGTTCATTTTGGCTCTCACACCTTAACTAAATGTTGTAGACTCAAACTTTTTGCTGTCATTAGTATATTTTAGCAAAATGAAGATGATTCAAGCATTAATTTTATTGTGCTTTTGCTCATTTTGAAGATTTTGACATTTTCACCTGAAGTGTACAATCGGGCTGAAAATGCATTTAAAGCCATAAAAAGTTCATTTTGGCTCTCACACCTTAACTAAATGTTGTAGACTCAAACTTTTTGCTGTCATTAGTGTATTTTAGCAAAATGAAGATGATTCAAGCATTAATTTCATTGTGCTTTTGCTCATTTTGAAGATTTTGACATTTTCACCTGTAGTGTACAATCGGGCTGAAAATGCATTTAAAGCAATAAAAAGTTCATTTTGGCTCTCACACCTTAACTAAATGTTGTAGATTCAAACTTTTTGCTGTCATTAGTGTATTTTAGCAAAATGAAGATGATTCAAGCATTAATTTCATTGTGCTTTTGCTCATTTTGAAGATTTTGACATTTTCACCTGAAGTGTACAATTAGGGGCTGAAAACGCGTTTAAAGCAATAAAAAGTTCATTTTGGCTCTCACACCTTAACTAAATGTTGTAGACTCAAACTTTTTGCTGTCATTAGTATATTTTAGCAAAATGAAGATGATTCAAGCATTAATTTTATTGTGCTTTTGCTCATTTTGAAGATTTTAACATTTTCACCTGAAGTGTACAATCGGGCTGAAAATGCATTTAAAGCCATAAAAAGTTCATTTTGGCTCTCACACCTTAACTAAATGTTGTAGACTCAAACTTTTTGCTGTCATTAGTGTATTTTAGCAAAATGAAGATGATTCAAGCATTAATTTCATTGTGCTTTTGCTCATTTTGAAGATTTTGACATTTTCACCTGAAGTGTACAATCAAGGCTGAAAATGCATTTAAAGCCATAAAAAGTTCATTTTGGCTCTCACACCTTAACTAAATGTTGTAGACTCAAACTTTTTGCTGTCATTAGTGTATTTTAGCAAAATGAAGATGATTCAAGCATTAATTTCATTGTGCTTTTGCTCATTTTGAAGATTATGACATTTTCACCTGAAGTGTACAATCAGGCTGAAAATGCATTTAAAGCCATAAAAAGTTCATTTTGGCTCTCACACCTTAACTAAATGTTGTAGACTCAAACTTTTTGCTGTCATTAGTGTATGTTAGCAAAATGAAGATGATTCAAGCATTAATTTCATTGTGCTTTTGCTCATTTTGAAGATTTTGACATTTTCACCTGAAGTGTACAATTAGGGGCTGAAAATGCATTTAAAGCCATAAAAAGTTCATTTTGGCTCTCACACCTTAACTAAATGTTGTAGACTCAAACTTTTTGCTGTCATTAGTGTATTTTAGCAAAATGAAGATGATTCAAGCATTAATTTCATTGTGCTTTTGCTCATTTTGAAGATTTTGACATTTTCACCTGAAGTGTACAATCAGGCTGAAAATGCATTTAAAGCAATAAAAAGTTCATTTTGGCTCTCACACCTTAACTAAATGTTGGCTCTCACACCTTAACTAAATGTTGTAGACTCAAACTTTTTGCTGTCATTAGTGTATGTTAGCAAAATGAAGATGATTCAAGCATTAATTTCATTGTGCTTTTGCTCATTTTGAAGATTTTGACATTTTCACCTGAAGTGTACAATTAGGGGCTGAAAACGCGTTTAAAGCAATAAAAAGTTCATTTTGGCTCTCACACCTTAACTAAATGTTGTAGACTCAAACTTTTTGCTGTCATTAGTATATTTTAGCAAAATGAAGATGATTCAAGTATTAATTTTATTGTGCTTTTGCTCATTTTGAAGATTTTGACATTTTCACCTGAAGTGTACAATCGGGCTGAAAATGCATTTAAAGCCATAAAAAGTTCATTTTGGCTCTCACACCTTAACTAAATGTTGTAGACTCAAACTTTTTGCTGTCATTAGTGTATGTTAGCAAAATGAAGATGATTCAAGCATTAATTTCATTGTGCTTTTGCTCATTTTGAAGATTTTGACATTTTCACCTGAAGTGTACAATCAGGCTGAAAATGCATTTAAAGCCATAAAAAGTTCATTTTGGCTCTCACACCTTAACTAAATGTTGTAGACTCAAACTTTTTGCTGTCATTAGTGTATTTTAGCAAAATGAAGATGATTCAAGCATTAATTTCATTGTGCTTTTGCTCATTTTGAAGATTTTGACATTTTCACCTGAAGTGTACAATCAGGCTGAAAATGCATTTAAAGCCATAAAAAGTTCATTTTGGCTCTCACACCTTAACTAAATGTTGTAGACTCAAACTTTTTGCTGTCATTAGTGTATGTTAGCAAAATGAAGATGATTCAAGCATTAATTTCATTGTGCTTTTGCTCATTTTGAAGATTTTGACATTTTCACCTGAAGTGTACAATCAGGCTGAAAATGCATTTAAAGCCATAAAAAGTTCATTTTGGCTCTCACACCTTAACTAAATGTTGTAGACTCAAACTTTTTGCTGTCATTAGTGTATTTTAGCAAAATGAAGATGATTCAAGCATTAATTTCATTGTGCTTTTGCTCATTTTGAAGATTTTGACATTTTCACCTGAAGTGTACAATCAGGCTGAAAATGCATTTAAAGCCATAAAAAGTTCATTTTGGCTCTCACACCTTAACTAAATTTTGTAGACTCAAACTTTTTGCTGTCATTAGTGTATTTTAGCAAAATGAAGATGATTCAAGCATTAATTTCATTGTGCTTTTGCTCATTTTGAAGATTTTGACATTTTCACCTGAAGTGTACAATCGGGCTGAAAATGCATTTAAAGCCATAAAAAGTTCATTTTGGCTCTCACACCTTAACTAAATGTTGTAGACGCAAACTTTTTGCTGTCATTAGTATATTTTAGCAAAATGAAGATGATTCAAGCATTAATTTTATTGTGCTTTTGCTCATTTTGAAGATTTTGACATTTTCACCTGAAGTGTACAATCGGGCTGAAAATGCATTTAAAGCCATAAAAAGTTCATTTTGGCTCTCACACCTTAACTAAATGTTGTAGACTCAAACTTTTTGCTGTCATTCGTGTATTTTAGCAAAATGAAGATGATTCAAGCATTAATTTCATTGTGCTTTTGCTCATTTTGAAGATTTTGACATTTTCACCTGTAGTGTACAATCGGGCTGAAAATGCATTTAAAGCAATAAAAAGTTCATTTTGGCTCTCACACCTTAACTAAATGTTGTAGATTCAAACTTTTTGCTGTCATTAGTGTATTTTAGCAAAATGAAGATGATTCAAGCATTAATTTCATTGTGCTTTTGCTCATTTTGAAGATTTTGACATTTTCACCTGAAGTGTACAATTAGGGGCTGAAAACGCGTTTAAAGCAATAAAAAGTTCATTTTGGCTCTCACACCTTAACTAAATGTTGTAGACTCAAACTTTTTGCTGTCATTAGTATATTTTAGCAAAATGAAGATGATTCAAGCATTAATTTTATTGTGCTTTTGCTCATTTTGAAGATTTTGACATTTTCACCTGAAGTGTACAATCGGGCTGAAAATGCATTTAAAGCCATAAAAAGTTCATTTTGGCTCTCACACCTTAACTAAATGTTGTAGACTCAAACTTTTTGCGTTTATTAGTGTATTTTAGCAAAATGAAGATGATTCAAGCATTAATTTCATTGTGCTTTTGCTCATTTTGAAGATTTTGACATTTTCACCTGAAGTGTACAATCAAGGCTGAAAATGCATTTAAAGCAATAAAAAGTTCATTTTGGCTCTCACACCTTAACTAAATGTTGTAGACTCAAACTTTTTGCTGTCATTAGTGTATTTTAGCAAAATGAAGATGATTCAAGCATTAATTTCATTGTGCTTTTGCTCATTTTGAAGATTATGACATTTTCACCTGAAGTGTACAATCAGGCTGAAAATGCATTTAAAGCCATAAAAAGTTCATTTTGGCTCTCACACCTTAACTAAATGTTGTAGACTCAAACTTTTTGCTGTCATTAGTGTATGTTAGCAAAATGAAGATGATTCAAGCATTAATTTCATTGTGCTTTTGCTCATTTTGAAGATTTTGACATTTTCACCTGAAGTGTACAATCAGGCTGAAAATGCATTTAAAGCCATAAAAAGTTCATTTTGGCTCTCACACCTTAACTAAATGTTGTAGACTCAAACTTTTTGCTGTCATTAGTGTATTTTAGCAAAATGAAGATGATTCAAGCATTAATTTCATTGTGCTTTTGCTCATTTTGAAGATTTTGACATTTTCACCTGAAGTGTACAATCAGGCTGAAAATGCATTTAAAGCCATAAAAAGTTCATTTTGGCTCTCACACCTTAACTAAATGTTGTAGACTCAAACTTTTTGCTGTCATTAGTGTATTTTAGCAAAATGAAGATGATTCAAGCATTAATTTCATTGTGCTTTTGCTCATTTTGAAGATTTTGACATTTTCACCTGAAGTGTACAATCAGGCTGAAAATGCATTTAAAGCCATAAAAAGTTCATTTTGGCTCTCACACCTTAACTAAATGTTGTAGACTCAAACTTTTTGCTGTCATTAGTGTATGTTAGCAAAATGAAGATGATTCAAGCATTAATTTCATTGTGCTTTTGCTCATTTTGAAGATTTTGACATTTTCACCTGAAGTGTACAATCAGGCTGAAAATGCATTTAAAGCCATAAAAAGTTCATTTTGGCTCTCACACCTTAACTAAATGTTGGCTCTCACACCTTAACTAAATGTTGTAGACTCAAACTTTTTGCTGTCATTAGTGTATGTTAGCAAAATGAAGATGATTCAAGCATTAATTTCATTGTGCTTTTGCTCATTTTGAAGATTTTGACATTTTCACCTGAAGTGTACAATTAGGGGCTGAAAACGCGTTTAAAGCAATAAAAAGTTCATTTTGGCTCTCACACCTTAACTAAATGTTGTAGACTCAAACTTTTTGCTGTCATTAGTATATTTTAGCAAAATGAAGATGATTCAAGTATTAATTTTATTGTGCTTTTGCTCATTTTGAAGATTTTGACATTTTCACCTGAAGTGTACAATCGGGCTGAAAATGCATTTAAAGCCATAAAAAGTTCATTTTGGCTCTCACACCTTAACTAAATGTTGTAGACTCAAACTTTTTGCTGTCATTAGTGTATGTTAGCAAAATGAAGATGATTCAAGCATTAATTTCATTGTGCTTTTGCTCATTTTGAAGATTTTGACATTTTCACCTGAAGTGTACAATCAGGCTGAAAATGCATTTAAAGCCATAAAAAGTTCATTTTGGCTCTCACACCTTAACTAAATGTTGTAGACTCAAACTTTTTGCTGTCATTAGTGTATTTTAGCAAAATGAAGATGATTCAAGCATTAATTTCATTGTGCTTTTGCTCATTTTGAAGATTTTGACATTTTCACCTGAAGTGTACAATCAGGCTGAAAATGCATTTAAAGCCATAAAAAGTTCATTTTGGCTCTCACACCTTAACTAAATGTTGTAGACTCAAACTTTTTGCTGTCATTAGTGTATGTTAGCAAAATGAAGATGATTCAAGCATTAATTTCATTGTGCTTTTGCTCATTTTGAAGATTTTGACATTTTCACCTGAAGTGTACAATCAGGCTGAAAATGCATTTAAAGCCATAAAAAGTTCATTTTGGCTCTCACACCTTAACTAAATGTTGTAGACTCAAACTTTTTGCTGTCATTAGTGTATTTTAGCAAAATGAAGATGATTCAAGCATTAATTGCATTGTGCTTTTGCTCATTTTGAAGATTTTGACATTTTCACCTGAAGTGTACAATTAGGCTGAAAATGCATTTAAAGCCATAAAAAGTTCATTTTGGCTCTCACACCTTAACTAAATTTTGTAGACTCAAACTTTTTGCTGTCATTAGTGTATTTTAGCAAAATGAAGATGATTCAAGCATTAATTTCATTGTGCTTTTGCTCATTTTGAAGATTTTGACATTTTCACCTGAAGTGTACAATCGGGCTGAAAATGCATTTAAAGCCATAAAAAGTTCATTTTGGCTCTCACACCTTAACTAAATGTTGTAGACGCAAACTTTTTGCTGTCATTAGTATATTTTAGCAAAATGAAGATGATTCAAGCATTAATTTTATTGTGCTTTTGCTCATTTTGAAGATTTTGACATTTTCACCTGAAGTGTACAATCGGGCTGAAAATGCATTTAAAGCCATAAAAAGTTCATTTTGGCTCTCACACCTTAACTAAATGTTGTAGACTCAAACTTTTTGCTGTCATTCGTGTATTTTAGCAAAATGAAGATGATTCAAGCATTAATTTCATTGTGCTTTTGCTCATTTTGAAGATTTTGACATTTTCACCTGTAGTGTACAATCGGGCTGAAAATGCATTTAAAGCAATAAAAAGTTCATTTTGGCTCTCACACCTTAACTAAATGTTGTAGATTCAAACTTTTTGCTGTCATTAGTGTATTTTAGCAAAATGAAGATGATTCAAGCATTAATTTCATTGTGCTTTTGCTCATTTTGAAGATTTTGACATTTTCACCTGAAGTGTACAATTAGGGGCTGAAAACGCGTTTAAAGCAATAAAAAGTTCATTTTGGCTCTCACACCTTAACTAAATGTTGTAGACTCAAACTTTTTGCTGTCATTAGTATATTTTAGCAAAATGAAGATGATTCAAGCATTAATTTTATTGTGCTTTTGCTCATTTTGAAGATTTTGACATTTTCACCTGAAGTGTACAATCAGGCTGAAAATGCATTTAAAGCCATAAAAAGTTCATTTTGGCTCTCACACCTTAACTAAATGTTGTAGACTCAAACTTTTTGCTGTCATTAGTGTATTTTAGCAAAATGAAGATGATTCAAGCATTAATTTCATTGTGCTTTTGCTCATTTTGAAGATCTTGACATTTTCACCTGAAGTGTACAATCAGGCTGAAAATGCATTTAAAGCCATAAAAAGTTCATTTTGGCTCTCACACCTTAACTAAATGTTGTAGACTCAAACTTTTTGCTGTCATTAGTGTATTTTAGCAAAATGAAGATGGTTCAAGCATTAATTTCATTGTGCTTTTGCTCATTTTGAAGATTTTGACATTTTCACCTGAAGTGTACAATCAGGGGCTGAAAATGCATTTAAAGCAATACAATTTTCATTTTGGCTCTCACACCTTAACTAAATGTTGTAGACTCAAACTTTTTGCTGCCATTAGTGTATTTTAGCAAAATGAAGATGATTCAAGCATTAATTTCATTGTGCTTTTGCTCATTTTGAAGATTTTGACATTTTCACCTGAAGTGTACAATCAGGCTAAAAAATCCATTTAAAGCAATAAAAAGTTCATTTTGGCTCTCACACCTTAACTAAATGTTGTAGATTCAAACTTTTTGCTGTCATTAGTGTATTTTAGCAAAATGAAGATGATTCAAGCATTAATTTCATTGTGCTTTTGCTCATTTTGAAGATTTTGACATTTTCACCTGAAGTGTACAATTAGGGGCTGAAAACGCGTTTAAAGCAATAAAAAGTTCATTTTGGCTCTCACACCTTAACTAAATGTTGTAGACTCAAACTTTTTGCTGTCATTAGTATATTTTAGCAAAATGAAGATGATTCAAGCATTAATTTTATTGTGCTTTTGCTCATTTTGAAGATTTTGACATTTTCACCTGAAGTGTACAATCGGGCTGAAAATGCATTTAAAGCCATAAAAAGTTCATTTTTGCTCTCACACCTTAACTAAATGTTGTAGACTCAAACTTTTTGCTGTCATTAGTGTATGTTAGCAAAATGAAGATGATTCAAGCATTAATTTCATTGTGCTTTTGCTCATTTTGAAGATTTTGACATTTTCACCTGAAGTGTACAATCAGGCTGAAAATGCATTTAAAGCCATAAAAAGTTAATTTTGGCTCTCACACCTTAACTAAATGTTGTAGACTCAAACTTTTTGCTGTCATTAGTGTATTTTAGCAAAATGAAGATGATTCAAGCATTAATTTCATTGTGCTTTTGCTCATTTTGAAGATTTTGACATTTTCACCTGAAGTGTACAATCAGGCTGAAAATGCATTTAAAGCCATAAAAAGTTCATTTTGGCTCTCACACCTTAACTAAATGTTGTAGACTCAAACTTTTTGCTGTCATTAGTGTATTTTAGCAAAATGAAGATGATTCAAGCATTAATTTCATTGTGCTTTTGCTCATTTTGAAGATTTTGACATTTTCACCTGAAGTGTACAATCAGGCTGAAAATGCATTTAAAGCCATAAAAAGTTCATTTTGGCTCTCACACCTTAACTAAATGTTGTAGACTCAAACTTTTTGCTGTCATTAGTGTATTTTAGCAAAATGAAGATGATTCAAGCATTAATTTCATTGTGCTTTTGCTCATTTTGAAGATTTTGACATTTTCACCTGAAGTGTACAATCGGGCTGAAAATGCATTTAAAGCAATAAAAAGTTCATTTTGGCTCTCACACCTTAACTAAATGTTGTAGACTCAAACTTTTTGCTGTCATTAGTATATTTTAGCAAAATGAAGATGATTCAAGCATTAATTTCATTGTGCTTTTGCTCATTTTGAAGATTTTGACATTTTCACCTGAAGTGTACAATCGGGCTGAAAATGCATTTAAAGCCATAAAAAGTTCATTTTGGCTCTCACACCTTAACTAAATGTTGTAGACTCAAACTTTTTGCTGTCATTAGTGTATGTTAGCAAAATGAAGATGATTCAAGCATTAATTTCATTGTGCTTTTGCTCATTTTGAAGATCTTGACATTTTCACCTGAAGTGTACAATCAGGCTGAAAATGCATTTAAAGCCATAAAAAGTTCATTTTGGCTCTCACACCTTAACTAAATGTTGTAGACTCAAACTTTTTGCTGTCATTAGTGTATTTTAGCAAAATGAAGATGGTTCAAGCATTAATTTCATTGTGCTTTTGCTCATTTTGAAGATTTTGACATTTTCACCTGAAGTGTACAATCAGGGGCTGAAAATGCATTTAAAGCAATACAATTTTCATTTTGGCTCTCACACCTTAACTAAATGTTGTAGACTCAAACTTTTTGCTGCCATTAGTGTATTTTAGCAAAATGAAGATGATTCAAGCATTAATTTCATTGTGCTTTTGCTCATTTTGAAGATTTTGACATTTTCACCTGAAGTGTACAATCAGGCTAAAAAATCCATTTAAAGCAATAAAAAGTTCATTTTGGCTCTCACACCTTAACTAAATGTTGTAGATTCAAACTTTTTGCTGTCATTAGTGTATTTTAGCAAAATGAAGATGATTCAAGCATTAATTTCATTGTGCTTTTGCTCATTTTGAAGATTTTGACATTTTCACCTGAAGTGTACAATTAGGGGCTGAAAACGCGTTTAAAGCAATAAAAAGTTCATTTTGGCTCTCACACCTTAACTAAATGTTGTAGACTCAAACTTTTTGCTGTCATTAGTATATTTTAGCAAAATGAAGATGATTCAAGCATTAATTTTATTGTGCTTTTGCTCATTTTGAAGATTTTGACATTTTCACCTGAAGTGTACAATCGGGCTGAAAATGCATTTAAAGCCATAAAAAGTTCATTTTTGCTCTCACACCTTAACTAAATGTTGTAGACTCAAACTTTTTGCTGTCATTAGTGTATGTTAGCAAAATGAAGATGATTCAAGCATTAATTTCATTGTGCTTTTGCTCATTTTGAAGATTTTGACATTTTCACCTGAAGTGTACAATCAGGCTGAAAATGCATTTAAAGCCATAAAAAGTTAATTTTGGCTCTCACACCTTAACTAAATGTTGTAGACTCAAACTTTTTGCTGTCATTAGTGTATGTTAGCAAAATGAAGATGATTCAAGCATTAATTTCATTGTGCTTTTGCTCATTTTGAAGATTTTGACATTTTCACCTGAAGTGTACAATCAGGCTGAAAATGCATTTAAAGCCATAAAAAGTTCATTTTGGCTCTCACACCTTAACTAAATGTTGTAGACTCAAACTTTTTGCTGTCATTAGTGTATTTTAGCAAAATGAAGATGATTCAAGCATTAATTTCATTGTGCTTTTGCTCATTTTGAAGATTTTGACATTTTCACCTGAAGTGTACAATCAGGCTGAAAATGCATTTAAAGCCATAAAAAGTTCATTTTGGCTCTCACACCTTAACTAAATGTTGTAGACTCAAACTTTTTGCTGTCATTAGTGTATGTTAGCAAAATGAAGATGATTCAAGCATTAATTTCATTGTGCTTTTGCTCATTTTGAAGATTTTGACATTTTCACCTGAAGTGTACAATCAGGCTGAAAATGCATTTAAAGCCATAAAAAGTTCATTTTGGCTCTCACACCTTAACTAAATGTTGTAGACTCAAACTTTTTGCTGTCATTAGTGTATTTTAGCAAAATGAAGATGATTCAAGCATTAATTGCATTGTGCTTTTGCTCATTTTGAAGATTTTGACATTTTCACCTGAAGTGTACAATTAGGCTGAAAATGCATTTAAAGCCATAAAAAGTTCATTTTGGCTCTCACACCTTAACTAAATTTTGTAGACTCAAACTTTTTGCTGTCATTAGTGTATTTTAGCAAAATGAAGATGATTCAAGCATTAATTTCATTGTGCTTTTGCTCATTTTGAAGATTTTGACATTTTCACCTGAAGTGTACAATCGGGCTGAAAATGCATTTAAAGCCATAAAAAGTTCATTTTGGCTCTCACACCTTAACTAAATGTTGTAGACGCAAACTTTTTGCTGTCATTAGTATATTTTAGCAAAATGAAGATGATTCAAGCATTAATTTTATTGTGCTTTTGCTCATTTTGAAGATTTTGACATTTTCACCTGAAGTGTACAATCGGGCTGAAAATGCATTTAAAGCCATAAAAAGTTCATTTTGGCTCTCACACCTTAACTAAATGTTGTAGACTCAAACTTTTTGCTGTCATTCGTGTATTTTAGCAAAATGAAGATGATTCAAGCATTAATTTCATTGTGCTTTTGCTCATTTTGAAGATTTTGACATTTTCACCTGTAGTGTACAATCGGGCTGAAAATGCATTTAAAGCAATAAAAAGTTCATTTTGGCTCTCACACCTTAACTAAATGTTGTAGATTCAAACTTTTTGCTGTCATTAGTGTATTTTAGCAAAATGAAGATGATTCAAGCATTAATTTCATTGTGCTTTTGCTCATTTTGAAGATTTTGACATTTTCACCTGAAGTGTACAATTAGGGGCTGAAAACGCGTTTAAAGCAATAAAAAGTTCATTTTGGCTCTCACACCTTAACTAAATGTTGTAGACTCAAACTTTTTGCTGTCATTAGTATATTTTAGCAAAATGAAGATGATTCAAGCATTAATTTTATTGTGCTTTTGCTCATTTTGAAGATTTTGACATTTTCACCTGAAGTGTACAATCAGGCTGAAAATGCATTTAAAGCCATAAAAAGTTCATTTTGGCTCTCACACCTTAACTAAATGTTGTAGACTCAAACTTTTTGCTGTCATTAGTGTATTTTAGCAAAATGAAGATGATTCAAGCATTAATTTCATTGTGCTTTTGCTCATTTTGAAGATCTTGACATTTTCACCTGAAGTGTACAATCAGGCTGAAAATGCATTTAAAGCCATAAAAAGTTCATTTTGGCTCTCACACCTTAACTAAATGTTGTAGACTCAAACTTTTTGCTGTCATTAGTGTATTTTAGCAAAATGAAGATGGTTCAAGCATTAATTTCATTGTGCTTTTGCTCATTTTGAAGATTTTGACATTTTCACCTGAAGTGTACAATCAGGGGCTGAAAATGCATTTAAAGCAATACAATTTTCATTTTGGCTCTCACACCTTAACTAAATGTTGTAGACTCAAACTTTTTGCTGCCATTAGTGTATTTTAGCAAAATGAAGATGATTCAAGCATTAATTTCATTGTGCTTTTGCTCATTTTGAAGATTTTGACATTTTCACCTGAAGTGTACAATCAGGCTAAAAAATCCATTTAAAGCAATAAAAAGTTCATTTTGGCTCTCACACCTTAACTAAATGTTGTAGATTCAAACTTTTTGCTGTCATTAGTGTATTTTAGCAAAATGAAGATGATTCAAGCATTAATTTCATTGTGCTTTTGCTCATTTTGAAGATTTTGACATTTTCACCTGAAGTGTACAATTAGGGGCTGAAAACGCGTTTAAAGCAATAAAAAGTTCATTTTGGCTCTCACACCTTAACTAAATGTTGTAGACTCAAACTTTTTGCTGTCATTAGTATATTTTAGCAAAATGAAGATGATTCAAGCATTAATTTTATTGTGCTTTTGCTCATTTTGAAGATTTTGACATTTTCACCTGAAGTGTACAATCGGGCTGAAAATGCATTTAAAGCCATAAAAAGTTCATTTTTGCTCTCACACCTTAACTAAATGTTGTAGACTCAAACTTTTTGCTGTCATTAGTGTATGTTAGCAAAATGAAGATGATTCAAGCATTAATTTCATTGTGCTTTTGCTCATTTTGAAGATTTTGACATTTTCACCTGAAGTGTACAATCAGGCTGAAAATGCATTTAAAGCCATAAAAAGTTAATTTTGGCTCTCACACCTTAACTAAATGTTGTAGACTCAAACTTTTTGCTGTCATTAGTGTATTTTAGCAAAATGAAGATGATTCAAGCATTAATTTCATTGTGCTTTTGCTCATTTTGAAGATTTTGACATTTTCACCTGAAGTGTACAATCAGGCTGAAAATGCATTTAAAGCCATAAAAAGTTCATTTTGGCTCTCACACCTTAACTAAATGTTGTAGACTCAAACTTTTTGCTGTCATTAGTGTATTTTAGCAAAATGAAGATGATTCAAGCATTAATTTCATTGTGCTTTTGCTCATTTTGAAGATTTTGACATTTTCACCTGAAGTGTACAATCAGGCTGAAAATGCATTTAAAGCCATAAAAAGTTCATTTTGGCTCTCACACCTTAACTAAATGTTGTAGACTCAAACTTTTTGCTGTCATTAGTGTATTTTAGCAAAATGAAGATGATTCAAGCATTAATTTCATTGTGCTTTTGCTCATTTTGAAGATTTTGACATTTTCACCTGAAGTGTACAATCGGGCTGAAAATGCATTTAAAGCAATAAAAAGTTCATTTTGGCTCTCACACCTTAACTAAATGTTGTAGACTCAAACTTTTTGCTGTCATTAGTATATTTTAGCAAAATGAAGATGATTCAAGCATTAATTTCATTGTGCTTTTGCTCATTTTGAAGATTTTGACATTTTCACCTGAAGTGTACAATCGGGCTGAAAATGCATTTAAAGCCATAAAAAGTTCATTTTGGCTCTCACACCTTAACTAAATGTTGTAGACTCAAACTTTTTGCTGTCATTAGTGTATGTTAGCAAAATGAAGATGATTCAAGCATTAATTTCATTGTGCTTTTGCTCATTTTGAAGATCTTGACATTTTCACCTGAAGTGTACAATCAGGCTGAAAATGCATTTAAAGCCATAAAAAGTTCATTTTGGCTCTCACACCTTAACTAAATGTTGTAGACTCAAACTTTTTGCTGTCATTAGTGTATTTTAGCAAAATGAAGATGGTTCAAGCATTAATTTCATTGTGCTTTTGCTCATTTTGAAGATTTTGACATTTTCACCTGAAGTGTACAATCAGGGGCTGAAAATGCATTTAAAGCAATACAATTTTCATTTTGGCTCTCACACCTTAACTAAATGTTGTAGACTCAAACTTTTTGCTGCCATTAGTGTATTTTAGCAAAATGAAGATGATTCAAGCATTAATTTCATTGTGCTTTTGCTCATTTTGAAGATTTTGACATTTTCACCTGAAGTGTACAATCAGGCTAAAAAATCCATTTAAAGCAATAAAAAGTTCATTTTGGCTCTCACACCTTAACTAAATGTTGTAGATTCAAACTTTTTGCTGTCATTAGTGTATTTTAGCAAAATGAAGATGATTCAAGCATTAATTTCATTGTGCTTTTGCTCATTTTGAAGATTTTGACATTTTCACCTGAAGTGTACAATTAGGGGCTGAAAACGCGTTTAAAGCAATAAAAAGTTCATTTTGGCTCTCACACCTTAACTAAATGTTGTAGACTCAAACTTTTTGCTGTCATTAGTATATTTTAGCAAAATGAAGATGATTCAAGCATTAATTTTATTGTGCTTTTGCTCATTTTGAAGATTTTGACATTTTCACCTGAAGTGTACAATCGGGCTGAAAATGCATTTAAAGCCATAAAAAGTTCATTTTTGCTCTCACACCTTAACTAAATGTTGTAGACTCAAACTTTTTGCTGTCATTAGTGTATGTTAGCAAAATGAAGATGATTCAAGCATTAATTTCATTGTGCTTTTGCTCATTTTGAAGATTTTGACATTTTCACCTGAAGTGTACAATCAGGCTGAAAATGCATTTAAAGCCATAAAAAGTTAATTTTGGCTCTCACACCTTAACTAAATGTTGTAGACTCAAACTTTTTGCTGTCATTAGTGTATTTTAGCAAAATGAAGATGATTCAAGCATTAATTTCATTGTGCTTTTGCTCATTTTGAAGATTTTGACATTTTCACCTGAAGTGTACAATCAGGCTGAAAATGCATTTAAAGCCATAAAAAGTTCATTTTGGCTCTCACACCTTAACTAAATGTTGTAGACTCAAACTTTTTGCTGTCATTAGTGTATTTTAGCAAAATGAAGATGATTCAAGCATTAATTTCATTGTGCTTTTGCTCATTTTGAAGATTTTGACATTTTCACCTGAAGTGTACAATCAGGCTGAAAATGCATTTAAAGCCATAAAAAGTTCATTTTGGCTCTCACACCTTAACTAAATGTTGTAGACTCAAACTTTTTGCTGTCATTAGTGTATTTTAGCAAAATGAAGATGATTCAAGCATTAATTTCATTGTGCTTTTGCTCATTTTGAAGATTTTGACATTTTCACCTGAAGTGTACAATCGGGCTGAAAATGCATTTAAAGCAATAAAAAGTTCATTTTGGCTCTCACACCTTAACTAAATGTTGTAGACTCAAACTTTTTGCTGTCATTAGTATATTTTAGCAAAATGAAGATGATTCAAGCATTAATTTCATTGTGCTTTTGCTCATTTTGAAGATTTTGACATTTTCACCTGAAGTGTACAATCGGGCTGAAAATGCATTTAAAGCCATAAAAAGTTCATTTTGGCTCTCACACCTTAACTAAATGTTGTAGACTCAAACTTTTTGCTGTCATTAGTGTATGTTAGCAAAATGAAGATGATTCAAGCATTAATTTCATTGTGCTTTTGCTCATTTTGAAGATTTTGACATTTTCACCTGAAGTGTACAATCAGGCTGAAAATGCATTTAAAGCCATAAAAAGTTCATTTTGGCTCTCACACCTTAACTAAATGTTGTAGACTCAAACTTTTTGCTGTCATTAGTGTATTTTAGCAAAATGAAGATGATTCAAGCATTAATTTCATTGTGCTTTTGCTCATTTTGAAGATTTTGACATTTTCACCTGAAGTGTACAATCAGGCTGAAAATGCATTTAAAGCCATAAAAAGTTCATTTTGGCTCTCACACCTTAACTAAATGTTGTAGACTCAAACTTTTTGCTGTCATTAGTGTATGTTAGCAAAATGAAGATGATTCAAGCATTAATTTCATTGTGCTTTTGCTCATTTTGAAGATTTTGACATTTTCACCTGAAGTGTACAATCAGGCTGAAAATGCATTTAAAGCCATAAAAAGTTCATTTTGGCTCTCACACCTTAACTAAATGTTGTAGACTCAAACTTTTTGCTGTCATTAGTGTATTTTAGCAAAATGAAGATGATTCAAGCATTAATTTCATTGTGCTTTTGCTCATTTTGAAGATTTTGACATTTTCACCTGAAGTGTACAATCAGGCTGAAAATGCATTTAAAGCCATAAAAAGTTCATTTTGGCTCTCACACCTTAACTAAATGTTGTAGACTCAAACTTTTTGCTGTCATTAGTGTATTTTAGCAAAATGAAGATGATTCAAGCATTAATTTCATTGTGCTTTTGCTCATTTTGAAGATTTTGACATTTTCACCTGAAGTGTACAATCAGGCTGAAAATGCATTTAAAGCCATAAAAAGTTCATTTTGGCTCTCACACCTTAACTAAATGTTGTAGACTCAAACTTTTTGCTGTCATTAGTGTATTTTAGCAAAATGAAGATGATTCAAGCATTAATTTCATTGTGCTTTTGCTCATTTTGAAGATTTTGACATTTTCACCTGAAGTGTACAATCAGGCTGAAAGTGCATTTAAAGCCATAAAAAGTTCATTTTGGCTCTCACACCTTAACTAAATGTTGTAGACTCAAACTTTTTGCTGTCATTAGTGTATGTTAGCAAAATGAAGATGATTCAAGCATTAATTTCATTGTGCTTTTGCTCATTTTGAAGATTTTGACATTTTCACCTGAAGTGTACAATCAGGCTGAAAATGCATTTAAAGCCATAAAAAGTTCATTTTGGCTCTCACACCTTAACTAAATGTTGTAGACTCAAACTTTTTGCTGTCATTAGTGTATTTTAGCAAAATGAAGATGATTCAAGCATTAATTTCATTGTGCTTTTGCTCATTTTGAAGATTTTGACATTTTCACCTGAAGTGTACAATCAGGCTGAAAATGCATTTAAAGCCATAAAAAGTTCATTTTGGCTCTCACACCTTAACTAAATGTTGTAGACTCAAACTTTTTGCTGTCATTAGTGTATTTTAGCAAAATGAAGATGGTTCAAGCATTAATTTCATTGTGCTTTTGCTCATTTTGAAGATTTTGACATTTTCACCTGAAGTGTACAATCAGGGGCTGAAAATGCATTTAAAGCAATACAATTTTCATTTTGGCTCTCACACCTTAACTAAATGTTGTAGACTCAAACTTTTTGCTGCCATTAGTGTATTTTAGCAAAATGAAGATGATTCAAGCATTAATTTCATTGTGCTTTTGCTCATTTTGAAGATTTTGACATTTTCACCTGAAGTGTACAATCAGGCTAAAAAATCCATTTAAAGCAATAAAAAGTTCATTTTGGCTCTCACACCTTAACTAAATGTTGTAGATTCAAACTTTTTGCTGTCATTAGTGTATTTTAGCAAAATGAAGATGATTCAAGCATTAATTTCATTGTGCTTTTGCTCATTTTGAAGATTTTGACATTTTCACCTGAAGTGTACAATTAGGGGCTGAAAACGCGTTTAAAGCAATAAAAAGTTCATTTTGGCTCTCACACCTTAACTAAATGTTGTAGACTCAAACTTTTTGCTGTCATTAGTATATTTTAGCAAAATGAAGATGATTCAAGCATTAATTTTATTGTGCTTTTGCTCATTTTGAAGATTTTGACATTTTCACCTGAAGTGTACAATCGGGCTGAAAATGCATTTAAAGCCATAAAAAGTTCATTTTTGCTCTCACACCTTAACTAAATGTTGTAGACTCAAACTTTTTGCTGTCATTAGTGTATGTTAGCAAAATGAAGATGATTCAAGCATTAATTTCATTGTGCTTTTGCTCATTTTGAAGATTTTGACATTTTCACCTGAAGTGTACAATCAGGCTGAAAATGCATTTAAAGCCATAAAAAGTTCATTTTGGCTCTCACACCTTAACTAAATGTTGTAGACTCAAACTTTTTGCTGTCATTAGTGTATTTTAGCAAAATGAAGATGATTCAAGCATTAATTTCATTGTGCTTTTGCTCATTTTGAAGATTTTGACATTTTCACCTGAAGTGTACAATCAGGCTGAAAATGCATTTAAAGCCATAAAAAGTTAATTTTGGCTCTCACACCTTAACTAAATGTTGTAGACTCAAACTTTTTGCTGTCATTAGTGTATTTTAGCAAAATGAAGATGATTCAAGCATTAATTTCATTGTGCTTTTGCTCATTTTGAAGATTTTGACATTTTCACCTGAAGTGTACAATCAGGCTGAAAATGCATTTAAAGCCATAAAAAGTTCATTTTGGCTCTCACACCTTAACTAAATGTTGTAGACTCAAACTTTTTGCTGTCATTAGTGTATTTTAGCAAAATGAAGATGATTCAAGCATTAATTTCATTGTGCTTTTGCTCATTTTGAAGATTTTGACATTTTCACCTGAAGTGTACAATCGGGCTGAAAATGCATTTAAAGCAATAAAAAGTTCATTTTGGCTCTCACACCTTAACTAAATGTTGTAGATTCAAACTTTTTGCTGTCATTAGTGTATTTTAGCAAAATGAAGATGATTCAAGCATTAATTTCATTGTGCTTTTGCTCATTTTGAAGATTTTGACATTTTCACCTGAAGTGTACAATTAGGGGCTGAAAACGCGTTTAAAGCAATAAAAAGTTCATTTTGGCTCTCACACCTTAACTAAATGTTGTAGACTCAAACTTTTTGCTGTCATTAGTATATTTTAGCAAAATGAAGATGATTCAAGCATTAATTTTATTGTGCTTTTGCTCATTTTGAAGATTTTGACATTTTCACCTGAAGTGTACAATCGGGCTGAAAATGCATTTAAAGCCATAAAAAGTTCATTTTGGCTCTCACACCTTAACTAAATGTTGTAGACTCAAACTTTTTGCTGTCATTAGTGTATGTTAGCAAAATGAAGATGATTCAAGCATTAATTTCATTGTGCTTTTGCTCATTTTGAAGATTTTGACATTTTCACCTGAAGTGTACAATCAGGCTGAAAATGCATTTAAAGCCATAAAAAGTTCATTTTGGCTCTCACACCTTAACTAAATGTTGTAGACTCAAACTTTTTGCTGTCATTAGTGTATTTTAGCAAAATGAAGATGATTCAAGCATTAATTTCATTGTGCTTTTGCTCATTTTGAAGATTTTGACATTTTCACCTGAAGTGTACAATCAGGCTGAAAATGCATTTAAAGCAATAAAAAGTTCATTTTGGCTCTCACACCTTAACTAAATGTTGTAGACTCAAACTTTTTGCTGTCATTAGTGTATTTTAGCAAAATGAAGATGATTCAAGCATTAATTTCATTGTGCTTTTGCTCATTTTGAAGATTTTGACATTTTCACCTGAAGTGTACAATCGGGCTGAAAATGCATTTAAAGCAATAAAAAGTTCATTTTGGCTCTCACACCTTAACTAAATGTTGTAGATTCAAACTTTTTTGCTGTCATTAGTGTATTTTAGCAAAATGAAGATGATTCAAGCATTAATTTCATTGTGCTTTTGCTCATTTTGAAGATTTTGACATTTTCACCTGAAGTGTACAATCAAGGCTGAAAATGCATTTAAAGCCATAAAAAGTTCATTTTGGCTCTCACACCTTAACTAAATGTTGTAGACTCAAACTTTTTGCTGTCATTAGTGTATTTTGGCAAAATGAAGATGATTCAAGCATTAATTTCATTGTGCTTTTGCTCATTTTGAAGATTATGACATTTTCACCTGAAGTGTACAATCAGGCTGAAAATGCATTTAAAGCCATAAAAAGTTCATTTTGGCTCTCACACCTTAACTAAATGTTGTAGACTCAAACTTTTTGCTGTCATTAGTGTATGTTAGCAAAATGAAGATGATTCAAGCATTAATTTCATTGTGCTTTTGCTCATTTTGAAGATTTTGACATTTTCACCTGAAGTGTACAATCAGGCTGAAAGTGCATTTAAAGCCATAAAAAGTTCATTTTGGCTCTCACACCTTAACTAAATGTTGTAGACTCAAACTTTTTGCTGTCATTAGTGTATGTTAGCAAAATGAAGATGATTCAAGCATTAATTTCATTGTGCTTTTGCTCATTTTGAAGATTTTGACATTTTCACCTGAAGTGTACAATCAGGCTGAAAATGCATTTAAAGCCATAAAAAGTTCATTTTGGCTCTCACACCTTAACTAAATGTTGTAGACTCAAACTTTTTGCTGTCATTAGTGTATTTTAGCAAAATGAAGATGATTCAAGCATTAATTTCATTGTGCTTTTGCTCATTTTGAAGATTTTGACATTTTCACCTGAAGTGTACAATCGGGCTGAAAATGCATTTAAAGCAATAAAAAGTTCATTTTGGCTCTCACACCTTAACTAAATGTTGTAGATTCAAACTTTTTGCTGTCATTAGTGTATTTTAGCAAGATGAAGATGATTCAAGCATTAATTTCATTGTGCTTTTGCTCATTTTGAAGATTTTGACATTTTCCCCTGAAGTGTACAATTAGGGGCTGAAAACGCGTTTAAAGCAATAAAAAGTTCATTTTGGCTCTCACACCTTAACTAAATGTTGTAGACTCAAACTTTTTGCTGTCATTAGTATATTTTAGCAAAATGAAGATGATTCAAGCATTAATTTTATTGTGCTTTTGCTCATTTTGAAGATTTTGACATTTTCACCTGAAGTGTACAATCGGGCTGAAAATGCATTTAAAGCCATAAAAAGTTCATTTTGGCTCTCACACCTTAACTAAATGTTGTAGACTCAAACTTTTTGCTGTCATTAGTGTATGTTAGCAAAATGAAGATGATTCAAGCATTAATTTCATTGTGCTTTTGCTCATTTTGAAGATTTTGACATTTTCACCTGAAGTGTACAATCAGGCTGAAAATGCATTTAAAGCCATAAAAAGTTCATTTTGGCTCTCACACCTTAACTAAATGTTGTAGACTCAAACTTTTTGCTGTCATTAGTGTATTTTAGCAAAATGAAGATGATTCAAGCATTAATTTCATTGTGCTTTTGCTCATTTTGAAGATTTTGACATTTTCACCTGAAGTGTACAATCAGGCTGAAAATGCATTTAAAGCCATAAAAAGTTCATTTTGGCTCTCACACCTTAACTAAATGTTGTAGACTCAAACTTTTTGCTGTCATTAGTGTATTTTAGCAAAATGAAGATGATTCAAGCATTAATTTCATTGTGCTTTTGCTCATTTTGAAGATTTTGACATTTTCACCTGAAGTGTACAATCAGGCTGAAAATGCATTTAAAGCCATAAAAAGTTCATTTTGGCTCTCACACCTTAACTAAATGTTGTAGACTCAAACTTTTTGCTGTCATTAGTGTATGTTAGCAAAATGAAGATGGTTCAAGCATTAATTTCATTGTGCTTTTGCTCATTTTGAAGATTTTGACATTTTCACCTGAAGTGTACAATCAGGCTGAAAATGCATTTAAAGCCATAAAAAGTTCATTTTGGCTCTCACACCTTAACTAAATGTTGTAGACTCAAACTTTTTGCTGTCATTAGTGTATTTTAGCAAAATGAAGATGATTCAAGCATTAATTTCATTGTGCTTTTGCTCATTTTGAAGATTTTGACATTTTCACCTGAAGTGTACAATCAGGCTGAAAATGCATTTAAAGCCATAAAAAGTTCATTTTGGCTCTCACACCTTAACTAAATGTTGTAGACTCAAACTTTTTGCTGTCATTAGTGTATTTTAGCAAAATGAAGATGATTCAAGCATTAATTTCATTGTGCTTTTGCTCATTTTGAAGATTTTGACATTTTCACCTGAAGTGTACAATCAGGCTGAAAATGCATTTAAAGCCATAAAAAGTTCATTTTGGCTCTCACACCTTAACTAAATGTTGTAGACTCAAACTTTTTGCTGTCATTAGTGTATTTTAGCAAAATGAAGATGATTCAAGCATTAATTTCATTGTGCTTTTGCTCATTTTGAAGATTTTGACATTTTCACCTGAAGTGTACAATCGGGCTGAAAATGCATTTAAAGCAATAAAAAGTTCATTTTGGCTCTCACACCTTAACTAAATGTTGTAGACTCAAACTTTTTGCTGTCATTAGTATATTTTAGCAAAATGAAGATGATTCAAGCATTAATTTCATTGTGCTTTTGCTCATTTTGAAGATTTTGACATTTTCACCTGAAGTGTACAATCGGGCTGAAAATGCATTTAAAGCCATAAAAAGTTCATTTTGGCTCTCACACCTTAACTAAATGTTGTAGACTCAAACTTTTTGCTGTCATTAGTGTATGTTAGCAAAATGAAGATGATTCAAGCATTAATTTCATTGTGCTTTTGCTCATTTTGAAGATTTTGACATTTTCACCTGAAGTGTACAATCAGGCTGAAAATGCATTTAAAGCCATAAAAAGTTCATTTTGGCTCTCACACCTTAACTAAATGTTGTAGACTCAAACTTTTTGCTGTCATTAGTGTATTTTAGCAAAATGAATATGATTCAAGCATTAATTTCATTGTGCTTTTGCTCATTTTGAAGATTTTGACATTTTCACCTGAAGTGTACAATCAGGCTGAAAATGCATTTAAAGCCATAAAAAGTTCATTTTGGCTCTCACACCTTAACTAAACGTTGTAGACTCAAACTTTTTGCTGTCATTAGTGTATTTTAGCAAAATGAAGATGATTCAAGCATTAATTTCATTGTGCTTTTGCTCATTTTGAAGATTTTGACATTTTCACCTGAAGTGTACAATCAGGCTGAAAATGCATTTAAAGCCATAAAAAGTTCATTTTGGCTCTCACACCTTAACTAAATGTTGTAGACTCAAACTTTTTGCTGTCATTAGTGTATTTTAGCAAAATGAAGATGATTCAAGCATTAATTTCATTGTGCTTTTGCTCATTTTGAAGATTTTGACATTTTCACCTGAAGTGTACAATCGGGCTGAAAATGCATTTAAAGCAATAAAAAGTTCATTTTGGCTCTCACACCTTAACTAAATGTTGTAGACTCAAACTTTTTGCTGTCATTAGTATATTTTAGCAAAATGAAGATGATTCAAGCATTAATTTCATTGTGCTTTTGCTCATTTTGAAGATTTTGACATTTTCACCTGAAGTGTACAATCGGGCTGAAAATGCATTTAAAGCCATAAAAAGTTCATTTTGGCTCTCACACCTTAACTAAATGTTGTAGACTCAAACTTTTTGCTGTCATTAGTGTATGTTAGCAAAATGAAGATGATTCAAGCATTAATTTCATTGTGCTTTTGCTCATTTTGAAGATTTTGACATTTTCACCTGAATTGTACAATCAGCCTGAAAATGCATTTAAAGCCATAAAAAGTTCATTTTGGCTCTCACACCTTAACTAAATGTTGTAGACTCAAACTTTTTGCTGTCATTAGTGTATTTTAGCAAAATGAAGATGATTCAAGCATTAATTTCATTGTGCTTTTGCTCATTTTGAAGATTTTGACATTTTCACCTGAAGTGTACAATCAGGCTGAAAATGCATTTAAAGCCATAAAAAGTTCATTTTGGCTCTCACACCTTAACTAAATGTTGTAGACTCAAACTTTTTGCTGTCATTAGTGTATTTTAGCAAAATGAATATGATTCAAGCATTAATTTCATTGTGCTTTTGCTCATTTTGAAGATTTTGACATTTTCACCTGAAGTGTACAATCGGGCTGAAAATGCATTTAAAGCAATAAAAAGTTCATTTTGGCTCTCACACCTTAACTAAATGTTGTAGATTCAAACTTTTTGCTGTCATTAGTGTATTTTAGCAAAATGAAGATGATTCAAGCATTAATTTCATTGTGCTTTTGCTCATTTTGAAGATTTTGACATTTTCACCTGAAGTGTACAATTAGGGGCTGAAAACGCGTTTAAAGCAATAAAAAGTTCATTTTGGCTCTCACACCTTAACTAAATGTTGTAGACTCAAACTTTTTGCTGTCATTAGTATATTTTAGCAAAATGAAGATGATTCAAGCATTAATTTTATTGTGCTTTTGCTCATTTTGAAGATTTTGACATTTTCACCTGAAGTGTACAATCGGGCTGAAAATGCATTTAAAGCCATAAAAAGTTCATTTTGGCTCTCACACCTTAACTAAATGTTGTAGACTCAAACTTTTTGCTGTCATTAGTGTATTTTAGCAAAATGAAGATGATTCAAGCATTAATTTCATTGTGCTTTTGCTCATTTTGAAGATTTTGACATTTTCACCTGAAGTGTACAATCAAGGCTGAAAATGCATTTAAAGCCATAAAAAGTTCATTTTGGCTCTCACACCTTAACTAAATGTTGTAGACTCAAACTTTTTGCTGTCATTAGTGTATTTTAGCAAAATGAAGATGATTCAAGCATTAATTTCATTGTGCTTTTGCTCATTTTGAAGATTATGACATTTTCACCTGAAGTGTACAATCAGGCTGAAAATGCATTTAAAGCCATAAAAAGTTCATTTTGGCTCTCACACCTTAACTAAATGTTGTAGACTCAAACTTTTTGCTGTCATTAGTGTATGTTAGCAAAATGAAGATGATTCAAGCATTAATTTCATTGTGCTTTTGCTCATTTTGAAGATTTTGACATTTTCACCTGAAGTGTACAATCAGGCTAAAAATGCATTTAAAGCCATAAAAAGTTCATTTTGGCTCTCACACCTTAACTAAATGTTGTAGACTCAAACTTTTTGCTGTCATTAGTGTATTTTAGCAAAATGAAGATGATTCAAGCATTAATTTCATTGTGCTTTTGCTCATTTTGAAGATTTTGACATTTTCACCTGAAGTGTACAATCAGGCTGAAAATGCATTTAAAGCCATAAAAAGTTCATTTTGGCTCTCACACCTTAACTAAATGTTGGCTCTCACACCTTAACTAAATGTTGTAGACTCAAACTTTTTGCTGTCATTAGTGTATGTTAGCAAAATGAAGATGATTCAAGCATTAATTTCATTGTGCTTTTGCTCATTTTGAAGATTTTGACATTTTCACCTGAAGTGTACAATTAGGGGCTGAAAACGCGTTTAAAGCAATAAAAAGTTCATTTTGGCTCTCACACCTTAACTAAATGTTGTAGACTCAAACTTTTTGCTGTCATTAGTATATTTTAGCAAAATGAAGATGATTCAAGCATTAATTTTATTGTGCTTTTGCTCATTTTAAAGATTTTGACATTTTCACCTGAAGTGTACAATCGGGCTGAAAATGCATTTAAAGCCATAAAAAGTTCATTTTGGCTCTCACACCTTAACTAAATGTTGTAGACTCAAACTTTTTGCTGTCATTAGTGTATGTTAGCAAAATGAAGATGATTCAAGCATTAATTTCATTGTGCTTTTGCTCATTTTGAAGATTTTGACATTTTCACCTGAAGTGTACAATCAGGCTGAAAATGCATTTAAAGCCATAAAAAGTTCATTTTGGCTCTCACACCTTAACTAAATGTTGTAGACTCAAACTTTTTGCTGTCATTAGTGTATTTTAGCAAAATGAAGATGATTCAAGCATTAATTTCATTGTGCTTTTGCTCATTTTGAAGATTTTGACATTTTCACCTGAAGTGTACAATCAGGCTGAAAATGCATTTAAAGCCATAAAAAGTTCATTTTGGCTCTCACACCTTAACTAAATGTTGTAGACTCAAACTTTTTGCTGTCATTAGTGTATGTTAGCAAAATGAAGATGATTCAAGCATTAATTTCATTGTGCTTTTGCTCATTTTGAAGATTTTGACATTTTCACCTGAAGTGTACAATCAGGCTAAAAATGCATTTAAAGCCATAAAAAGTTCATTTTGGCTCTCACACCTTAACTAAATGTTGTAGACTCAAACTTTTTGCTGTCATTAGTGTATTTTAGCAAAATGAAGATGATTCAAGAATTAATTTCATTGTGCTTTTGCTCATTTTGAAGATTTTGACATTTTCACCTGAAGTGTACAATCAGGCTGAAAATGCATTTAAAGCCATAAAAAGTTCATTTTGGCTCTCACACCTTAACTAAATGTTGTAGACTCAAACTTTTTGCTGTCATTAGTGTATTTTAGCAAAATGAAGATGATTCAAGCATTAATTTCATTGTGCTTTTGCTCATTTTGAAGATTTTGACATTTTCACCTGAAGTGTACAATCGGGCTGAAAATGCATTTAAAGCCATAAAAAGTTCATTTTGGCTCTCACACCTTAACTAAATGTTGTAGACTCAAACTTTTTGCTGTCATTAGTATATTTTAGCAAAATGAAGATGATTCAAGCATTAATTTTATTGTGCTTTTGCTCATTTTGAAGATTTTGACATTTTCACCTGAAGTGTACAATCGGGCTGAAAATGCATTTAAAGCCATAAAAAGTTCATTTTGGCTCTCACACCTTAACTAAATGTTGTAGACTCAAACTTTTTGCTGTCATTCGTGTATTTTAGCAAAATGAAGATGATTCAAGCATTAATTTCATTGTGCTTTTGCTCATTTTGAAGATTTTGACATTTTCACCTGAAGTGTACAATCGGGCTGAAAATGCATTTAAAGCCATAAAAAGTTCATTTTGGCTCTCACACCTTAACTAAATGTTGTAGACTCAAACTTTTTGCTGTCATTAGTGTATTTTAGCAAAATGAAGATGATTCAAGCATTAATTTCATTGTGCTTTTGCTCATTTTTAAGATTTTGACATTTTCACCTGAAGTGTACAATCAGGCTGAAAATGCATTTAAAGCCATAAAAAGTTCATTTTGGCTCTCACACCTTAACTAAATGTTGTAGACTCAAACTTTTTGCTGTCATTGGTGTATTTTAGCAAAATGAAGATGATTCAAGCATTAATTTCATTGTGCTTTTGCTCATTTTGAAGATTTTGACATTTTCACCTGAAGTGTACAATCAGGCTGAAAATGCATTTAAAGCCATAAAAAGTTCATTTTGGCTCTCACACCTTAACTAAATGTTGTAGACTAAAACTTTTTGCTGTCATTAGTGTATTTTAGCAAAATGAAGATGATTCAAGCATTAATTTCATTGTGCTTTTGCTCATTTTGAAGATTTTGACATTTTCACCTGAAGTGTACAATCAGGCTGAAAATGCATTTAAAGCCATAAAAAGTTCATTTTGGCTCTCACACCTTAACTAAATGTTGTAGACTCAAACTTTTTGCTGTCATTAGTGTATTTTAGCAAAATGAAGATGATTCAAGCATTAATTTCATTGTGCTTTTGCTCATTTTGAAGATTTTGACATTTTCACCTGAAGTGTACAATCAGGCTGAAAATGCATTTAAAGCCATAAAAAGTTCATTTTGGCTCTCAGACCTTAACTAAATGTTGTAGACTCAAACTTTTTGCTGTCATTAGTGTATTTTAGCAAAATGAAGATGATTCAAGCATTAATTTCATTGTGCTTTTGCTCATTTTGAAGATTTTGACATTTTCACCTGAAGTGTACAATCAGGCTGAAAATGCATTTAAAGCCATAAAAAGTTCATTTTGGCTCTCACACCTTAACTAAATGTTGTAGACTCAAACTTTTTGCTGTCATTAGTGTATGTTAGCAAAATGAAGATGATTCAAGCATTAATTTCATTGTGCTTTTGCTCATTTTGAAGATTTTGACATTTTCACCTGAAGTGTACAATCAGGCTGAAAATGCATTTAAAGCCATAAAAAGTTCATTTTGGCTCTCACACCTTAACTAAATGTTGTAGACTCAAACTTTTTGCTGTCATTAGTGTATTTTAGCAAAATGAAGATGATTCAAGCATTAATTTCATTGTGCTTTTGCTCATTTTGAAGATTTTGACATTTTCACCTGAAGTGTACAATCAGGCTGAAAATGCATTTAAAGCCATAAAAAGTTCATTTTGGCTCTCACACCTTAACTAAATGTTGTAGACTCAAACTTTTTGCTGTCATTAGTGTATTTTAGCAAAATGAAGATGATTCAAGCATTAATTTCATTGTGCTTTTGCTCATTTTGAAGATTTTGACATTTTCACCTGAAGTGTACAATCAGGCTGAAAATGCATTTAAAGCCATAAAAAGTTCATTTTGGCTCTCACACCTTAACTAAATGTTGTAGACTCAAACTTTTTGCTGTCATTAGTGTATTTTAGCAAAATGAAGATGATTCAAGCATTAATTTCATTGTGCTTTTGCTCATTTTGAAGATTTTGACATTTTCACCTGAAGTGTACAATCGGGCTGAAAATGCATTTAAAGCAATAAAAAGTTCATTTTGGCTCTCACACCTTAACTAAATGTTGTAGATTCAAACTTTTTGCTGTCATTAGTGTATTTTAGCAAAATGAAGATGATTCAAGCATTAATTTCATTGTGCTTTTGCTCATTTTGAAGATTTTGACATTTTCACCTGAAGTGTACAATTAGGGGCTGAAAACGCGTTTAAAGCAATAAAAAGTTCATTTTGGCTCTCACACCTTAACTAAATGTTGTAGACTCAAACTTTTTGCTGTCATTAGTATATTTTAGCAAAATGAAGATGATTCAAGCATTAATTTTATTGTGCTTTTGCTCATTTTGAAGATTTTGACATTTTCACCTGAAGTGTACAATCGGGCTGAAAATGCATTTAAAGCCATAAAAAGTTCATTTTGGCTCTCACACCTAACTAAATGTTGTAGACTCAAACTTTTTGCTGTCATTAGTGTATGTTAGCAAAATGAAGATGATTCAAGCATTAATTTCATTGTGCTTTTGCTCATTTTGAAGATTTTGACATTTTCACCTGAAGTGTACAATCAGGCTGAAAATGCATTTAAAGCCATAAAAAGTTCATTTTGGCTCTCACACCTTAACTAAATGTTGTAGACTCAAACTTTTTGCTGTCATTAGTGTATGTTAGCAAAATGAAGATGATTCAAGCATTAATTTCATTGTGCTTTTGCTCATTTTGAAGATTTTGACATTTTCACCTGAAGTGTACAATCAGGCTGAAAATGCATTTAAAGCCATAAAAAGTTCATTTTGGCTCTCACACCTTAACTAAATGTTGTAGACTCAAACTTTTTGCTGTCATTAGTGTATTTTAGCAAAATGAAGATGATTCAAGCATTAATTTCATTGTGCTTTTGCTCATTTTGAAGATTTTGACATTTTCACCTGAAGTGTACAATCAGGCTGAAAATGCATTTAAAGCCATAAAAAGTTCATTTTGGCTCTCACACCTTAACTAAATGTTGTAGACTCAAACTTTTTGCTGTCATTAGTGTATTTTAGCAAAATGAAGATGATTCAAGCATTAATTTCATTGTGCTTTTGCTCATTTTGAAGATTTTGACATTTTCACCTGAAGTGTACAATCAGGCTGAAAATGCATTTAAAGCCATAAAAAGTTCATTTTGGCTCTCACACCTTAACTAAATGTTGTAGACTCAAACTTTTTGCTGTCATTAGTGTATTTTAGCAAAATGAAGATGATTCAAGCATTAATTTCATTGTGCTTTTGCTCATTTTGAAGATTTTGACATTTTCACCTGAAGTGTACAATCGGGCTGAAAATGCATTTAAAGCAATAAAAAGTTCATTTTGGCTCTCACACCTTAACTAAATGTTGTAGACTCAAACTTTTTGCTGTCATTAGTGTATTTTAGCAAAATGAAGATGATTCAAGCATTAATTTCATTGTGCTTTTGCTCATTTTGAAGATTTTGACATTTTCACCTGAAGTGTACAATCAGGCTGAAAATGCATTTAAAGCCATAAAAAGTTCATTTTGGCTCTCACACCTTAACTAAATGTTGTAGACTCAAACTTTTTGCTGTCATTAGTGTATTTTAGCAAAATGAAGATGATTCAAGCATTAATTTCATTGTGCTTTTGCTCATTTTGAAGATTTTGACATTTTCACCTGAAGTGTACAATCGGGCTGAAAATGCATTTAAAGCAATAAAAAGTTCATTTTGGCTCTCACACCTTAACTAAATGTTGTAGACTCAAACTTTTTGCTGTCATTAGTATATTTTAGCAAAATGAAGATGATTCAAGCATTAATTTCATTGTGCTTTTGCTCATTTTGAAGATTTTGACATTTTCACCTGAAGTGTACAATCGGGCTGAAAATGCATTTAAAGCCATAAAAAGTTCATTTTGGCTCTCACACCTTAACTAAATGTTGTAGACTCAAACTTTTTGCTGTCATTAGTGTATGTTAGCAAAATGAAGATGATTCAAGCATTAATTTCATTGTGCTTTTGCTCATTTTGAAGATTTTGACATTTTCACCTGAAGTGTACAATCAGGCTGAAAATGCATTTAAAGCCATAAAAAGTTCATTTTGGCTCTCACACCTTAACTAAATGTTGTAGACTCAAACTTTTTGCTGTCATTAGTGTATTTTAGCAAAATGAAGATGATTCAAGCATTAATTTCATTGTGCTTTTGCTCATTTTGAAGATTTTGACATTTTCACCTGAAGTGTACAATCAGGCTGAAAATGCATTTAAAGCCATAAAAAGTTCATTTTGGCTCTCACACCTTAACTAAATGTTGTAGACTCAAACTTTTTGCTGTCATTAGTGTATTTTAGCAAAATGAAGATGATTCAAGCATTAATTTCATTGTGCTTTTGCTCATTTTGAAGATTTTGACATTTTCACCTGAAGTGTACAATCGGGCTGAAAATGCATTTAAAGCAATAAAAAGTTCATTTTGGCTCTCACACCTTAACTAAATGTTGTAGACTCAAACTTTTTGCTGTCATTAGTATATTTTAGCAAAATGAAGATGATTCAAGCATTAATTTCATTGTGCTTTTGCTCATTTTGAAGATTTTGACATTTTCACCTGAAGTGTACAATCAGGCTGAAAATGCATTTAAAGCCATAAAAAGTTCATTTTGGCTCTCACACCTTAACTAAATGTTGTAGACTCAAACTTTTTGCTGTCATTAGTGTATGTTAGCAAAATGAAGATGATTCAAGCATTAATTTCATTGTGCTTTTGCTCATTTTGAAGATTTTGACATTTTCACCTGAATTGTACAATCAGCTGAAAATGCATTTAAAGCCATAAAAAGTTCATTTTGGCTCTCACACCTTAACTAAATGTTGTAGACTCAAACTTTTTGCTGTCATTAGTGTATTTTAGCAAAATGAAGATGATTCAAGCATTAATTTCATTGTGCTTTTGCTCATTTTGAAGATTTTGACATTTTCACCTGAAGTGTACAATCAGGCTGAAAATGCATTTAAAGCCATAAAAAGTTCATTTTGGCTCTCACACCTTAACTAAATGTTGTAGACTCAAACTTTTTGCTGTCATTAGTGTATTTTAGCAAAATGAATATGATTCAAACATTAAATTTCATTGTGCTTTTGCTCATTTTGAAGATTTTGACATTTTCACCTGAAGTGTACAATCGGGCTGAAAATGCATTTAAAGCAATAAAAAGTTCATTTTGGCTCTCACACCTTAACTAAATGTTGTAGATTCAAACTTTTTGCTGTCATTAGTGTATTTTAGCAAAATGAAGATGATTCAAGCATTAATTTCATTGTGCTTTTGCTCATTTTGAAGATTTTGACATTTTCACCTGAAGTGTACAATTAGGGCTGAAAACGCGTTTAAAGCAATAAAAAGTTCATTTTGGCTCTCACACCTTAACTAAATGTTGTAGACTCAAACTTTTTGCTGTCATTAGTATATTTTAGCAAAATGAAGATGATTCAAGCATTAATTTTATTGTGCTTTTGCTCATTTTGAAGATTTTGACATTTTCACCTGAAGTGTACAATCGGGCTGAAAATGCATTTAAAGCCATAAAAAGTTCATTTTGGCTCTCACACCTTAACTAAATGTTGTAGACTCAAACTTTTTGCTGTCATTAGTGTATTTTAGCAAAATGAAGATGATTCAAGCATTAATTTCATTGTGCTTTTGCTCATTTTGAAGATTTTGACATTTTCACCTGAAGTGTACAATCAAGGCTGAAAATGCATTTAAAGCCATAAAAAGTTCATTTTGGCTCTCACACCTTAACTAAATGTTGTAGACTCAAACTTTTTGCTGTCATTAGTGTATTTTAGCAAAATGAAGATGATTCAAGCATTAATTTCATTGTGCTTTTGCTCATTTTGAAGATTATGACATTTTCACCTGAAGTGTACAATCAGGCTGAAAATGCATTTAAAGCCATAAAAAGTTCATTTTGGCTCTCACACCTTAACTAAATGTTGTAGACTCAAACTTTTTGCTGTCATTAGTGTATGTTAGCAAAATGAAGATGATTCAAGCATTAATTTCATTGTGCTTTTGCTCATTTTGAAGATTTTGACATTTTCACCTGAAGTGTACAATCAGGCTAAAAATGCATTTAAAGCCATAAAAAGTTCATTTTGGCTCTCACACCTTAACTAAATGTTGTAGACTCAAACTTTTTGCTGTCATTAGTGTATTTTAGCAAAATGAAGATGATTCAAGCATTAATTTCATTGTGCTTTTGCTCATTTTGAAGATTTTGACATTTTCACCTGAAGTGTACAATCAGGCTGAAAATGCATTTAAAGCCATAAAAAGTTCATTTTGGCTCTCACACCTTAACTAAATGTTGGCTCTCACACCTTAACTAAATGTTGTAGACTCAAACTTTTTGCTGTCATTAGTGTATGTTAGCAAAATGAAGATGATTCAAGCATTAATTTCATTGTGCTTTTGCTCATTTTGAAGATTTTGACATTTTCACCTGAAGTGTACAATTAGGGGCTGAAAACGCGTTTAAAGCAATAAAAAGTTCATTTTGGCTCTCACACCTTAACTAAATGTTGTAGACTCAAACTTTTTGCTGTCATTAGTATATTTTAGCAAAATGAAGATGATTCAAGCATTAATTTTATTGTGCTTTTGCTCATTTTGAAGATTTTGACATTTTCACCTGAAGTGTACAATCGGGCTGAAAATGCATTTAAAGCCATAAAAAGTTCATTTTGGCTCTCACACCTTAACTAAATGTTGTAGACTCAAACTTTTTGCTGTCATTAGTGTATGTTAGCAAAATGAAGATGATTCAAGCATTAATTTCATTGTGCTTTTGCTCATTTTGAAGATTTTGACATTTTCACCTGAAGTGTACAATCAGGCTGAAAATGCATTTAAAGCCATAAAAAGTTCATTTTGGCTCTCACACCTTAACTAAATGTTGTAGACTCAAACTTTTTGCTGTCATTCGTGTATGTTAGCAAAATGAAGATGATTCAAGCATTAATTTCATTGTGCTTTTGCTCATTTTGAAGATTTTGACATTTTCACCTGAAGTGTACAATCAGGCTAAAAATGCATTTAAAGCCATAAAAAGTTCATTTTGGCTCTCACACCTTAACTAAATGTTGTAGACTCAAACTTTTTGCTGTCATTAGTGTATTTTAGCAAAATGAAGATGATTCAAGCATTAATTTCATTGTGCTTTTGCTCATTTTGAAGATTTTGACATTTTCACCTGAAGTGTACAATCAGGCTGAAAATGCATTTAAAGCCATAAAAAGTTCATTTTGGCTCTCACACCTTAACTAAATGTTGTAGACTCAAACTTTTTGCTGTCATTAGTGTATTTTAGCAAAATGAAGATGATTCAAGCATTAATTTCATTGTGCTTTTGCTCATTTTGAAGATTTTGACATTTTCACCTGAAGTGTACAATCGGGCTGAAAATGCATTTAAAGCCATAAAAAGTTCATTTTGGCTCTCACACCTTAACTAAATGTTGTAGACTCAAACTTTTTGCTGTCATTAGTATATTTTAGCAAAATGAAGATGATTCAAGCATTAATTTTATTGTGCTTTTGCTCATTTTGAAGATTTTGACATTTTCACCTGAAGTGTACAATCGGGCTGAAAATGCATTTAAAGCCATAAAAAGTTCATTTTGGCTCTCACACCTTAACTAAATGTTGTAGACTCAAACTTTTTGCTGTCATTCGTGTATTTTAGCAAAATGAAGATGATTCAAGCATTAATTTCATTGTGCTTTTGCTCATTTTGAAGATTTTGACATTTTCACCTGAAGTGTACAATCGGGCTGAAAATGCATTTAAAGCCATAAAAAGTTCATTTTGGCTCTCACACCTTAACTAAATGTTGTAGACTCAAACTTTTTGCTGTCATTAGTGTATTTTAGCAAAATGAAGATGATTCAAGCATTAATTTCATTGTGCTTTTGCTCATTTTTAAGATTTTGACATTTTCACCTGAAGTGTACAATCAGGCTGAAAATGCATTTAAAGCCATAAAAAGTTCATTTTGGCTCTCACACCTTAACTAAATGTTGTAGACTCAAACTTTTTGCTGTCATTGGTGTATTTTAGCAAAATGAAGATGATTCAAGCATTAATTTCATTGTGCTTTTGCTCATTTTGAAGATTTTGACATTTTCACCTGAAGTGTACAATCAGGCTGAAAATGCATTTAAAGCCATAAAAAGTTCATTTTGGCTCTCACACCTTAACTAAATGTTGTAGACTAAAACTTTTTGCTGTCATTAGTGTATTTTAGCAAAATGAAGATGATTCAAGCATTAATTTCATTGTGCTTTTGCTCATTTTGAAGATTTTGACATTTTCACCTGAAGTGTACAATCAGGCTGAAAATGCATTTAAAGCCATAAAAAGTTCATTTTGGCTCTCACACCTTAACTAAATGTTGTAGACTCAAACTTTTTGCTGTCATTAGTGTATTTTAGCAAAATGAAGATGATTCAAGCATTAATTTCATTGTGCTTTTGCTCATTTTGAAGATTTTGACATTTTCACCTGAAGTGTACAATCAGGCTGAAAATGCATTTAAAGCCATAAAAAGTTCATTTTGGCTCTCAGACCTTAACTAAATGTTGTAGACTCAAACTTTTTGCTGTCATTAGTGTATTTTAGCAAAATGAAGATGATTCAAGCATTAATTTCATTGTGCTTTTGCTCATTTTGAAGATTTTGACATTTTCACCTGAAGTGTACAATCAGGCTGAAAATGCATTTAAAGCCATAAAAAGTTCATTTTGGCTCTCACACCTTAACTAAATGTTGTAGACTCAAACTTTTTGCTGTCATTAGTGTATGTTAGCAAAATGAAGATGATTCAAGCATTAATTTCATTGTGCTTTTGCTCATTTTGAAGATTTTGACATTTTCACCTGAAGTGTACAATCAGGCTGAAAATGCATTTAAAGCCATAAAAAGTTCATTTTGGCTCTCACACCTTAACTAAATGTTGTAGACTCAAACTTTTTGCTGTCATTAGTGTATTTTAGCAAAATGAAGATGATTCAAGCATTAATTTCATTGTGCTTTTGCTCATTTTGAAGATTTTGACATTTTCACCTGAAGTGTACAATCAGGCTGAAAATGCATTTAAAGCCATAAAAAGTTCATTTTGGCTCTCACACCTTAACTAAATGTTGTAGACTCAAACTTTTTGCTGTCATTAGTGTATTTTAGCAAAATGAAGATGATTCAAGCATTAATTTCATTGTGCTTTTGCTCATTTTGAAGATTTTGACATTTTCACCTGAAGTGTACAATCAGGCTGAAAATGCATTTAAAGCCATAAAAAGTTCATTTTGGCTCTCACACCTTAACTAAATGTTGTAGACTCAAACTTTTTGCTGTCATTAGTGTATTTTAGCAAAATGAAGATGATTCAAGCATTAATTTCATTGTGCTTTTGCTCATTTTGAAGATTTTGACATTTTCACCTGAAGTGTACAATCGGGCTGAAAATGCATTTAAAGCAATAAAAAGTTCATTTTGGCTCTCACACCTTAACTAAATGTTGTAGATTCAAACTTTTTGCTGTCATTAGTGTATTTTAGCAAAATGAAGATGATTCAAGCATTAATTTCATTGTGCTTTTGCTCATTTTGAAGATTTTGACATTTTCACCTGAAGTGTACAATTAGGGGCTGAAAACGCGTTTAAAGCAATAAAAAGTTCATTTTGGCTCTCACACCTTAACTAAATGTTGTAGACTCAAACTTTTTGCTGTCATTAGTATATTTTAGCAAAATGAAGATGATTCAAGCATTAATTTTATTGTGCTTTTGCTCATTTTGAAGATTTTGACATTTTCACCTGAAGTGTACAATCGGGCTGAAAATGCATTTAAAGCCATAAAAAGTTCATTTTGGCTCTCACACCTTAACTAAATGTTGTAGACTCAAACTTTTTGCTGTCATTAGTGTATTTTAGCAAAATGAAGATGATTCAAGCATTAATTTCATTGTGCTTTTGCTCATTTTGAAGATTTTGACATTTTCACCTGAAGTGTACAATCAAGGCTGAAAATGCATTTAAAGCCATAAAAAGTTCATTTTGGCTCTCACACCTTAACTAAATGTTGTAGACTCAAACTTTTTGCTGTCATTAGTGTATTTTAGCAAAATGAAGATGATTCAAGCATTAATTTCATTGTGCTTTTGCTCATTTTGAAGATTATGACATTTTCACCTGAAGTGTACAATCAGGCTGAAAATGCATTTAAAGCCATAAAAAGTTCATTTTGGCTCTCACACCTTAACTAAATGTTGTAGACTCAAACTTTTTGCTGTCATTAGTGTATGTTAGCAAAATGAAGATGATTCAAGCATTAATTTCATTGTGCTTTTGCTCATTTTGAAGATTTTGACATTTTCACCTGAAGTGTACAATCAGGCTAAAAATGCATTTAAAGCCATAAAAAGTTCATTTTGGCTCTCACACCTTAACTAAATGTTGTAGACTCAAACTTTTTGCTGTCATTAGTGTATTTTAGCAAAATGAAGATGATTCAAGCATTAATTTCATTGTGCTTTTGCTCATTTTGAAGATTTTGACATTTTCACCTGAAGTGTACAATCAGGCTGAAAATGCATTTAAAGCCATAAAAAGTTCATTTTGGCTCTCACACCTTAACTAAATGTTGGCTCTCACACCTTAACTAAATGTTGTAGACTCAAACTTTTTGCTGTCATTAGTGTATGTTAGCAAAATGAAGATGATTCAAGCATTAATTTCATTGTGCTTTTGCTCATTTTGAAGATTTTGACATTTTCACCTGAAGTGTACAATTAGGGGCTGAAAACGCGTTTAAAGCAATAAAAAGTTCATTTTGGCTCTCACACCTTAACTAAATGTTGTAGACTCAAACTTTTTGCTGTCATTAGTATATTTTAGCAAAATGAAGATGATTCAAGCATTAATTTTATTGTGCTTTTGCTCATTTTGAAGATTTTGACATTTTCACCTGAAGTGTACAATCGGGCTGAAAATGCATTTAAAGCCATAAAAAGTTCATTTTGGCTCTCACACCTTAACTAAATGTTGTAGACTCAAACTTTTTGCTGTCATTAGTGTATGTTAGCAAAATGAAGATGATTCAAGCATTAATTTCATTGTGCTTTTGCTCATTTTGAAGATTTTGACATTTTCACCTGAAGTGTACAATCAGGCTGAAAATGCATTTAAAGCCATAAAAAGTTCATTTTGGCTCTCACACCTTAACTAAATGTTGTAGACTCAAACTTTTTGCTGTCATTCGTGTATGTTAGCAAAATGAAGATGATTCAAGCATTAATTTCATTGTGCTTTTGCTCATTTTGAAGATTTTGACATTTTCACCTGAAGTGTACAATCAGGCTAAAAATGCATTTAAAGCCATAAAAAGTTCATTTTGGCTCTCACACCTTAACTAAATGTTGTAGACTCAAACTTTTTGCTGTCATTAGTGTATTTTAGCAAAATGAAGATGATTCAAGCATTAATTTCATTGTGCTTTTGCTCATTTTGAAGATTTTGACATTTTCACCTGAAGTGTACAATCAGGCTGAAAATGCATTTAAAGCCATAAAAAGTTCATTTTGGCTCTCACACCTTAACTAAATGTTGTAGACTCAAACTTTTTGCTGTCATTAGTGTATTTTAGCAAAATGAAGATGATTCAAGCATTAATTTCATTGTGCTTTTGCTCATTTTGAAGATTTTGACATTTTCACCTGAAGTGTACAATCGGGCTGAAAATGCATTTAAAGCCATAAAAAGTTCATTTTGGCTCTCACACCTTAACTAAATGTTGTAGACTCAAACTTTTTGCTGTCATTAGTATATTTTAGCAAAATGAAGATGATTCAAGCATTAATTTTATTGTGCTTTTGCTCATTTTGAAGATTTTGACATTTTCACCTGAAGTGTACAATCGGGCTGAAAATGCATTTAAAGCCATAAAAAGTTCATTTTGGCTCTCACACCTTAACTAAATGTTGTAGACTCAAACTTTTTGCTGTCATTCGTGTATTTTAGCAAAATGAAGATGATTCAAGCATTAATTTCATTGTGCTTTTGCTCATTTTGAAGATTTTGACATTTTCACCTGAAGTGTACAATCGGGCTGAAAATGCATTTAAAGCCATAAAAAGTTCATTTTGGCTCTCACACCTTAACTAAATGTTGTAGACTCAAACTTTTTGCTGTCATTAGTGTATTTTAGCAAAATGAAGATGATTCAAGCATTAATTTCATTGTGCTTTTGCTCATTTTTAAGATTTTGACATTTTCACCTGAAGTGTACAATCAGGCTGAAAATGCATTTAAAGCCATAAAAAGTTCATTTTGGCTCTCACACCTTAACTAAATGTTGTAGACTCAAACTTTTTGCTGTCATTGGTGTATTTTAGCAAAATGAAGATGATTCAAGCATTAATTTCATTGTGCTTTTGCTCATTTTGAAGATTTTGACATTTTCACCTGAAGTGTACAATCAGGCTGAAAATGCATTTAAAGCCATAAAAAGTTCATTTTGGCTCTCACACCTTAACTAAATGTTGTAGACTAAAACTTTTTGCTGTCATTAGTGTATTTTAGCAAAATGAAGATGATTCAAGCATTAATTTCATTGTGCTTTTGCTCATTTTGAAGATTTTGACATTTTCACCTGAAGTGTACAATCAGGCTGAAAATGCATTTAAAGCCATAAAAAGTTCATTTTGGCTCTCACACCTTAACTAAATGTTGTAGACTCAAACTTTTTGCTGTCATTAGTGTATTTTAGCAAAATGAAGATGATTCAAGCATTAATTTCATTGTGCTTTTGCTCATTTTGAAGATTTTGACATTTTCACCTGAAGTGTACAATCAGGCTGAAAATGCATTTAAAGCCATAAAAAGTTCATTTTGGCTCTCAGACCTTAACTAAATGTTGTAGACTCAAACTTTTTGCTGTCATTAGTGTATTTTAGCAAAATGAAGATGATTCAAGCATTAATTTCATTGTGCTTTTGCTCATTTTGAAGATTTTGACATTTTCACCTGAAGTGTACAATCAGGCTGAAAATGCATTTAAAGCCATAAAAAGTTCATTTTGGCTCTCACACCTTAACTAAATGTTGTAGACTCAAACTTTTTGCTGTCATTAGTGTATGTTAGCAAAATGAAGATGATTCAAGCATTAATTTCATTGTGCTTTTGCTCATTTTGAAGATTTTGACATTTTCACCTGAAGTGTACAATCAGGCTGAAAATGCATTTAAAGCCATAAAAAGTTCATTTTGGCTCTCACACCTTAACTAAATGTTGTAGACTCAAACTTTTTGCTGTCATTAGTGTATTTTAGCAAAATGAAGATGATTCAAGCATTAATTTCATTGTGCTTTTGCTCATTTTGAAGATTTTGACATTTTCACCTGAAGTGTACAATCAGGCTGAAAATGCATTTAAAGCCATAAAAAGTTCATTTTGGCTCTCACACCTTAACTAAATGTTGTAGACTCAAACTTTTTGCTGTCATTAGTGTATTTTAGCAAAATGAAGATGATTCAAGCATTAATTTCATTGTGCTTTTGCTCATTTTGAAGATTTTGACATTTTCACCTGAAGTGTACAATCAGGCTGAAAATGCATTTAAAGCCATAAAAAGTTCATTTTGGCTCTCACACCTTAACTAAATGTTGTAGACTCAAACTTTTTGCTGTCATTAGTGTATTTTAGCAAAATGAAGATGATTCAAGCATTAATTTCATTGTGCTTTTGCTCATTTTGAAGATTTTGACATTTTCACCTGAAGTGTACAATCGGGCTGAAAATGCATTTAAAGCAATAAAAAGTTCATTTTGGCTCTCACACCTTAACTAAATGTTGTAGATTCAAACTTTTTGCTGTCATTAGTGTATTTTAGCAAAATGAAGATGATTCAAGCATTAATTTCATTGTGCTTTTGCTCATTTTGAAGATTTTGACATTTTCACCTGAAGTGTACAATTAGGGGCTGAAAACGCGTTTTAAAGCAATAAAAAGTTCATTTTGGCTCTCACACCTTAACTAAATGTTGTAGACTCAAACTTTTTGCTGTCATTAGTATATTTTAGCAAAATGAAGATGATTCAAGCATTAATTTTATTGTGCTTTTGCTCATTTTGAAGATTTTGACATTTTCACCTGAAGTGTACAATCGGGCTGAAAATGCATTTAAAGCCATAAAAAGTTCATTTTGGCTCTCACACCTTAACTAAATGTTGTAGACTCAAACTTTTTGCTGTCATTAGTGTATTTTTAGCAAAATGAAGATGATTCAAGCATTAATTTCATTGTGCTTTTGCTCATTTTGAAGATTTTGACATTTTCACCTGAAGTGTACAATCAGGCTGAAAATGCATTTAAAGCCATAAAAAGTTCATTTTGGCTCTCACACCTTAACTAAATGTTGTAGACTCAAACTTTTTGCTGTCATTAGTGTATTTTAGCAAAATGAAGATGATTCAAGCATTAATTTCATTGTGCTTTTGCTCATTTTGAAGATTTTGACATTTTCACCTGAAGTGTACAATCAGGCTGAAAATGCATTTAAAGCCATAAAAAGTTCATTTTGGCTCTCACACCTTAACTAAATGTTGTAGACTCAAACTTTTTGCTGTCATTAGTGTATGTTAGCAAAATGAAGATGATTCAAGCATTAATTTCATTGTGCTTTTGCTCATTTTGAAGATTTTGACATTTTCACCTGAAGTGTACAATCAGGCTAAAAATGCATTTAAAGCCATAAAAAGTTCATTTTGGCTCTCACACCTTAACTAAATGTTGTAGACTCAAACTTTTTGCTGTCATTAGTGTATGTTAGCAAAATGAAGATGATTCAAGCATTAATTTCATTGTGCTTTTGCTCATTTTGAAGATTTTGACATTTTCACCTGAAGTGTACAATCAGGCTGAAAATGCATTTAAAGCCATAAAAGTTCATTTTGGCTCTCACACCTTAACTAAATGTTGGCTCTCACACCTTAACTAAATGTTGTAGACTCAAACTTTTTGCTGTCATTAGTGTATGTTAGCAAAATGAAGATGATTCAAGCATTAATTTCATTGTGCTTTTGCTCATTTTGAAGATTTTGACATTTTCAC
>NW_028233559.1:0-48412 GCF_054856555.1 Leptonotus elevatus | reverse complement strand
TGCTTTTGCTCATTTTGAAGATTTTGACATTTTCACCTGAAGTGTACAATCAGGCTGAAAATGCATTTAAAGCCATAAAAAGTTCATTTTGGCTCTCACACCTTAACTAAATGTTGTAGACTCAAACTTTTTGCTGTCATTAGTGTATTTTAGCAAAATGAAGATGATTCAAGCATTAATTTCATTGTGCTTTTGCTCATTTTGAAGATTTTGACATTTTCACCTGAAGTGTACAATCGGGCTGAAAATGCATTTAAAGCCATAAAAAGTTCATTTTGGCTCTCACACCTTAACTAAATGTTGTAGACTCAAACTTTTTGCTGTCATTAGTGTATTTTAGCAAAATGAAGACGATTCAAGCATTAATTTCATTGTGCTTTTGCTCATTTTGAAGATTTTGACATTTTCACCTGAAGTGTACAATCGGGCTGAAAATGCATTTAAAGCCATAAAAAGTTCATTTTGGCTCTCACACCTTAACTAAATGTTGTAGACTCAAACTTTTTGCTGTCATTAGTGTATTTTAGCAAAATGAAGATGATTCAAGCATTAATTTCATTGTGCTTTTGCTCATTTTGAAGATTTTGACATTTTCACCTGAAGTGTACAATCGGGCTGAAAATGCATTTAAAGCCATAAAAAGTTCATTTTGGCTCTCACACCTTAACTAAATGTTGTAGACTCAAACTTTTTGCTGTCATTAGTGTATGTTAGCAAAATGAAGATGATTCAAGCATTAATTTCATTGTGCTTTTGCTCATTTAGAAGATTTTGACATTTTCACCTGAAGTGTACAATCAGGCTGAAAATGCATTTAAAGCCATAAAAAGTTCATTTTGGCTCTCACACCTTAACTAAATGTTGTAGACTCAAACTTTTTGCTGTCATTAGTGTATTTTAGCAAAATGAAGATGATTCAAGCATTAATTTCATTGTGCTTTTGCTCATTTTGAAGATTTTGACATTTTCACCTGAAGTGTACAATCAGGCTGAAAATGCATTTAAAGCCATAAAAAGTTCATTTTGGCTCTCACACCTTAACTAAATGTTGTAGACTCAAACTTTTTGCTGTCATTAGTGTATTTTAGCAAAATGAAGATGATTCAAGCATTAATTTCATTGTGCATTTGCTCATTTTGAAGATTTTGACATTTTCACCTGAAGTGTACAATCAGGCTGAAAATGCATTTAAAGCCATAAAAAGTTCATTTTGGCTCTCACACCTTAACTAAATGTTGTAGACTCAAACTTTTTGCTGTCATTAGTGTATTTTAGCAAAATGAAGATGATTCAAGCATTAATTTCATTGTGCTTTTGCTCATTTTGAAGATTTTGACATTTTCACCTGAAGTGTACAATCAGGCTGAAAATGCATTTAAAGCCATAAAAAGTTCATTTTGGCTCTCACACCTTAACTAAATGTTGTAGACTCAAACTTTTTGCTGTCATTAGTGTATTTTAGCAAAATGAAGATGATTCAAGCATTAATTTCATTGTGCTTTTGCTCATTTTGAAGATTTTGACATTTTCACCTGAAGTGTACAATTAGGGGCTGAAAACGCGTTTAAAGCAATAAAAAGTTCATTTTGGCTCTCACACCTTAACTAAATGTTGTAGACTCAAACTTTTTGCTGTCATTAGTATATTTTAGCAAAATGAAGATGATTCAAGCATTAATTTTATTGTGCTTTTGCTCATTTTGAAGATTTTGACATTTTCACCTGAAGTGTACAATCGGGCTGAAAATGCATTTAAAGCCATAAAAAGTTCATTTTGGCTCTCACACCTTAACTAAATGTTGTAGACTCAAACTTTTTGCTGTCATTAGTGTATTTTAGAAAAATGAAGATGATTCAAGCATTAATTTCATTGTGCTTTTGCTCATTTTGAAGATTTTGACATTTTCACCTGAAGTGTACAATTAGGGGCTGAAAACGCGTTTAAAGCAATAAAAAGTTCATTTTGGCTCTCACACCTTAACTAAATGTTGTAGACTCAAACTTTTTGCTGTCATTAGTATATTTTAGCAAAATGAAGATGATTCAAGCATTAATTTTATTGTGCTTTTGCTCATTTTGAAGATTTTGACATTTTCACCTGAAGTGTACAATCAGGCTGAAAATGCATTTAAAGCCATAAAAAGTTCATTTTGGCTCTCACACCTTAACTAAATGTTGTAGACTCAAACATTTTGCTGTCATTAGTGTATTTTAGCAAAATGAAGATGATTCAAGCATTAATTTCATTGTGCTTTTGCTCATTTTGAAGATTTTGACATTTTCACCTGAAGTGTACAATCAGGCTGAAAATGCATTTAAAGCCATAAAAAGTTCATTTTGGCTCTCACACCTTAACTAAATGTTGTAGACTCAAACTTTTTGCTGTCATTAGTGTATTTTAGCAAAATGAAGATGATTCAAGCATTAATTTCATTGTGCTTTTGCTCATTTTGAAGATTTTGACATTTTCACCTGAAGTGTACAATCGGGCTGAAAATGCATTTAAAGCCATAAAAAGTTCATTTTGGCTCTCACACCTTAACTAAATGTTGTAGACTCAAACTTTTTGCTGTCATTAGTGTATTTTAGCAAAATGAAGATGATTCAAGCATTAATTTCATTGTGCTTTTGCTCATTTTGAAGATTTTGACATTTTCACCTGAAGTGTACAATCGGGCTGAAAATGCATTTAAAGCCATAAAAAGTTCATTTTGGCTCTCACACCTTAACTAAATGTTGTAGACTCAAACTTTTTGCTGTCATTAGTGTATGTTAGCAAAATGAAGATGATTCAAGCATTAATTTCATTGTGCTTTTGCTCATTTTGAAGATTTTGACATTTTCACCTGAAGTGTACAATCAGGCTGAAAATGCATTTAAAGCCATAAAAAGTTCATTTTGGCTCTCACACCTTAACTAAATGTTGTAGACTCAAACTTTTTGCTGTCATTAGTGTATTTTAGCAAAATGAAGATGATTCAAGCATTAATTTCATTGTGCTTTTGCTCATTTTGAAGATTTTGACATTTTCACCTGAAGTGTACAATCAGGCAGAAAATGCATTTAAAGCCATAAAAAGTTCATTTTGGCTCTCACACCTTAACTAAATGTTGTAGACTCAAACTTTTTGCTGTCATTAGTGTATTTTAGCAAAATGAAGATGATTCAAGCATTAATTTCATTGTGCATTTGCTCATTTTGAAGATTTTGACATTTTCACCTGAAGTGTACAATTAGGGGCTGAAAACGCGTTTAAAGCAATAAAAAGTTCATTTTGGCTCTCACACCTTAACTAAATGTTGTAGACTCAAACTTTTTGCTGTCATTAGTATATTTTAGCAAAATGAAGATGATTCAAGCATTAATTTTATTGTGCTTTTGCTCATTTTGAAGATTTTGACATTTTCACCTGAAGTGTACAATCGGGCTGAAAATGCATTTAAAGCCATAAAAAGTTAATTTTGGCTCTCACACCTTAACTAAATGTTGTAGACTCAAACTTTTTGCTGTCATTAGTGTATTTTAGCAAAATGAAGATGATTCAAGCATTAATTTCATTGTGCTTTTGCTCATTTTGAAGATTTTGACATTTTCACCTGAAGTGTACAATCAGGCTGAAAATGCATTTAAAGCCATAAAAAGTTCATTTTGGCTCTCACACCTTAACTAAATGTTGTAGACTCAAACTTTTTGCTGTCATTAGTGTATTTTAGCAAAATGAAGATGATTCAAGCATTAATTTCATTGTGCTTTTGCTCATTTTGAAGATTTTGAGAATTTTCACCTGAAGTGTACAATTAGGGGCTGAAAACGCGTTTAAAGCAATAAAAAGTTCATTTTGGCTCTCACACCTTAACTAAATGTTGTAGACTCAAACTTTTTGCTGTCATTAGTGTATGTTAGCAAAATGAAGATGATTCAAGCATTAATTTCATTGTGCTTTTGCTCATTTTGAAGATTTTGACATTTTCACCTGAAGTGTACAATCAGGCTGAAAATGCATTTAAAGCCATAAAAAGTTCATTTTGGCTCTCACACCTTAACTAAATGTTGTAGACTCAAACTTTTTGCTGTCATTAGTGTATTTTAGCAAAATGAAGATGATTCAAGCATTAATTTCATTGTGCTTTTGCTCATTTTGAAGATTTTGACATTTTCACCTGAAGTGTACAATCAGGCTGAAAATGCATTTAAAGCCATAAAAAGTTCATTTTGGCTCTCACACCTTAACTAAATGTTGTAGACTCAAACTTTTTGCTGTCATTAGTGTATTTTAGCAAAATGAAGATGATTCAAGCATTAATTTCATTGTGCTTTTGCTCATTTTGAAGATTTTGACATTTTCACCTGAAGTGTACAATCGGGCTGAAAATGCATTTAAAGCCATAAAAAGTTCATTTTGGCTCTCACACCTTAACTAAATGTTGTAGACTCAAACTTTTTGCTGTCATTAGTGTATTTTAGCAAAATGAAGATGATTCAAGCATTAATTTCATTGTGCTTTTGCTCATTTTGAAGATTTTGACATTTTCACCTGAAGTGTACAATCGGGCTGAAAATGAATTTAAAGCCATAAAAAGTTCATTTTGGCTCTCACACCTTAACTAAATGTTGTAGACTCAAACTTTTTGCTGTCATTAGTGTATTTTAGCAAAATGAAGATGATTCAAGCATTAATTTCATTGTGCTTTTGCTCATTTTGAAGATTTTGACATTTTCACCTGAAGTGTACAATCGGGCTGAAAATGCATTTAAAGCCATAAAAAGTTCATTTTGGCTCTCACACCTTAACTAAATGTTGTAGACTCAAACTTTTTGCTGTCATTAGTGTATGTTAGCAAAATGAAGATGATTCAAGCATTAATTTCATTGTGCTTTTGCTCATTTTGAAGATTTTGACATTTTCACCTGAAGTGTACAATCAGGCTGAAAATGCATTTAAAGCCATAAAAAGTTCATTTTGGCTCTCACACCTTACTAAATGTTGTAGACTCAAACTTTTTGCTGTCATTAGTGTATTTTAGCAAAATGAAGATGATTCAAGCATTAATTTCATTGTGCTTTTGCTCATTTTGAAGATTTTGACATTTTCACCTGAAGTGTACAATCAGGCTGAAAATGCATTTAAAGCCATAAAAAGTTCATTTTGGCTCTCACACCTTAACTAAATGTTGTAGACTCAAACTTTTTGCTGTCATTAGTGTATTTTAGCAAAATGAAGATGATTCAAGCATTAATTTCATTGTGCATTTGCTCATTTTGAAGATTTTGACATTTTCACCTGAAGTGTACAATTAGGGGCTGAAAACGCGTTTAAAGCAATAAAAAGTTCATTTTGGCTCTCACACCTTAACTAAATGTTGTAGACTCAAACTTTTTGCTGTCATTAGTGTATTTTAGCAAAATGAAGATGATTCAAGCATTAATTTCATTGTGCTTTTGCTCATTTTGAAGATTTTGACATTTTCACCTGAAGTGTACAATCAGGCTGAAAATGCATTTAAAGCCATAAAAAGTTCATTTTGGCTCTCACACCTTAACTAAATGTTGTAGACTCAAACTTTTTGCTGTCATTAGTGTATTTTAGCAAAATGAAGATGATTCAAGCATTAATTTCATTGTGCTTTTGCTCATTTTGAAGATTTTGAGAATTTTCACCTGAAGTGTACAATTAGGGGCTGAAAACGCGTTTAAAGCAATAAAAAGTTCATTTTGGCTCTCACACCTTAACTAAATGTTGTAGACTCAAACTTTTTGCTGTCATTAGTGTATTTTAGCAAAATGAAGATGATTCAAGCATTAATTTCATTGTGCTTTTGCTCATTTTGAAGATTTTGAGAATTTTCACCTGAAGTGTACAATTAGGGGCTGAAAACGCGTTTAAAGCAATAAAAAGTTCATTTTGGCTCTCACACCTTAACTAAATGTTGTAGACTCAAACTTTTTGCTGTCATTAGTGTATGTTAGCAAAATGAAGATGATTCAAGCATTAATTTCATTGTGCTTTTGCTCATTTTGAAGATTTTGACATTTTCACCTGAAGTGTACAATCAGGCTGAAAATGCATTTAAAGCCATAAAAAGTTCATTTTGGCTCTCACACCTTAACTAAATGTTGTAGACTCAAACTTTTTGCTGTCATTAGTGTATTTTAGCAAAATGAAGATGATTCAAGCATTAATTTCATTGTGCTTTTGCTCATTTTGAAGATTTTGACATTTTCACCTGAAGTGTACAATCAGGCTGAAAATGCATTTAAAGCCATAAAAAGTTCATTTTGGCTCTCACACCTTAACTAAATGTTGTAGACTCAAACTTTTTGCTGTCATTAGTGTATTTTAGCAAAATGAAGATGATTCAAGCATTAATTTCATTGTGCTTTTGCTCATTTTGAAGATTTTGACATTTTCACCTGAAGTGTACAATCGGGCTGAAAATGCATTTAAAGCCATAAAAAGTTCATTTTGGCTCTCACACCTTAACTAAATGTTGTAGACTCAAACTTTTTGCTGTCATTAGTGTATTTTAGCAAAATGAAGATGATTCAAGCATTAATTTCATTGTGCTTTTGCTCATTTCGAAGATTTTGACATTTTCACCTGAAGTGTACAATCGGGCTGAAAATGCATTTAAAGCCATAAAAAGTTCATTTTGGCTCTCACACCTTAACTAAATGTTGTAGACTCAAACTTTTTGCTGTCATTAGTGTATTTTAGCAAAATGAAGATGATTCAAGCATTAATTTCATTGTGCTTTTGCTCATTTTGAAGATTTTGACATTTTCACCTGAAGTGTACAATCGGGCTGAAAATGCATTTAAAGCCATAAAAAGTTCATTTTGGCTCTCACACCTTAACTAAATGTTGTAGACTCAAACTTTTTGCTGTCATTAGTGTATGTTAGCAAAATGAAGATGATTCAAGCATTAATTTCATTGTGCTTTTGCTCATTTTGAAGATTTTGACATTTTCACCTGAAGTGTACAATCAGGCTGAAAATGCATTTAAAGCCATAAAAAGTTCATTTTGGCTCTCACACCTTAACTAAATGTTGTAGACTCAAACTTTTTGCTGTCATTAGTGTATTTTAGCAAAATGAAGATGATTCAAGCATTAATTTCATTGTGCTTTTGCTCATTTTGAAGATTTTGACATTTTCACCTGAAGTGTACAATTAGGGGCTGAAAACGCGTTTAAAGCAATAAAAAGTTCATTTTGGCTCTCACACCTTAACTAAATGTTGTAGACTCAAACTTTTTGCTGTCATTAGTATATTTTAGCAAAATGAAGATGATTCAAGCATTAATTTTATTGTGCTTTTGCTCATTTTGAAGATTTTGACATTTTCACCTGAAGTGTACAATCGGGCTGAAAATGCATTTAAAGCCATAAAAAGTTCATTTTGGCTCTCACACCTTAACTAAATGTTGTAGACTCAAACTTTTTGCTGTCATTAGTGTATTTTAGCAAAATGAAGATGATTCAAGCATTAATTTCATTGTGCTTTTGCTCATTTTGAAGATTTTGACATTTTCACCTGAAGTGTACAATTAGGGGCTGAAAACGCGTTTAAAGCAATAAAAAGTTCATTTTGGCTCTCACACCTTAACTAAATGTTGTAGACTCAAACTTTTTGCTGTCATTAGTATATTTTAGCAAAATGAAGATGATTCAAGCATTAATTTTATTGTGCTTTTGCTCATTTTGAAGATTTTGACATTTTCACCTGAAGTGTACAATCAGGCTGAAAATGCATTTAAAGCCATAAAAAGTTCATTTTGGCTCTCACACCTTAACTAAATGTTGTAGACTCAAACTTTTTGCTGTCATTAGTATATTTTAGCAAAATGAAGATGATTCAAGCATTAATTTTATTGTGCTTTTGCTCATTTTGAAGATTTTGACATTTTCACCTGAAGTGTACAATCGGGCTGAAAATGCATTTAAAGCCATAAAAAGTTCATTTTGGCTCTCACACCTTAACTAAATGTTGTAGACTCAAACTTTTTGCTGTCATTAGTGTATTTTAGCAAAATGAAGATGATTCAAGCATTAATTTCATTGTGCTTTTGCTCATTTTGAAGATTTTGACATTTTCACCTGAAGTGTACAATTAGGGGCTGAAAACGCGTTTAAAGCAATAAAAAGTTCATTTTGGCTCTCACACCTTAACTAAATGTTGTAGACTCAAACTTTTTGCTGTCATTAGTATATTTTAGCAAAATGAAGATGATTCAAGCATTAATTTTATTGTGCTTTTGCTCATTTTGAAGATTTTGACATTTTCACCTGAAGTGTACAATCAGGCTGAAAATGCATTTAAAGCCATAAAAAGTTCATTTTGGCTCTCACACCTTAACTAAATGTTGTAGACTCAAACATTTTGCTGTCATTAGTGTATTTTAGCAAAATGAAGATGATTCAAGCATTAATTTCATTGTGCTTTTGCTCATTTTGAAGATTTTGACATTTTCACCTGAAGTGTACAATCAGGCTGAAAATGCATTTAAAGCCATAAAAAGTTCATTTTGGCTCTCACACCTTAACTAAATGTTGTAGACTCAAACTTTTTGCTGTCATTAGTGTATTTTAGCAAAATGAAGATGATTCAAGCATTAATTTCATTGTGCTTTTGCTCATTTTGAAGATTTTGACATTTTCACCTGAAGTGTACAATCGGGCTGAAAATGCATTTAAAGCCATAAAAAGTTCATTTTGGCTCTCACACCTTAACTAAATGTTGTAGACTCAAACTTTTTGCTGTCATTAGTGTATTTTAGCAAAATGAAGATGATTCAAGCATTAATTTCATTGTGCTTTTGCTCATTTTGAAGATTTTGACATTTTCACCTGAAGTGTACAATCGGGCTGAAAATGCATTTAAAGCCATAAAAAGTTCATTTTGGCTCTCACACCTTAACTAAATGTTGTAGACTCAAACTTTTTGCTGTCATTAGTGTATGTTAGCAAAATGAAGATGATTCAAGCATTAATTTCATTGTGCTTTTGCTCATTTTGAAGATTTTGACATTTTCACCTGAAGTGTACAATCAGGCTGAAAATGCATTTAAAGCCATAAAAAGTTCATTTTGGCTCTCACACCTTAACTAAATGTTGTAGACTCAAACTTTTTGCTGTCATTAGTGTATTTTAGCAAAATGAAGATGATTCAAGCATTAATTTCATTGTGCTTTTGCTCATTTTGAAGATTTTGACATTTTCACCTGAAGTGTACAATAAGGCTGAAAATGCATTTAAAGCCATAAAAAGTTCATTTTGGCTCTCACACCTTAACTAAATGTTGTAGACTCAAACTTTTTGCTGTCATTAGTGTATTTTAGCAAAATGAAGATGATTCAAGCATTAATTTCATTGTGCATTTGCTCATTTTGAAGATTTTGACATTTTCACCTGAAGTGTACAATTAGGGGCTGAAAACGCGTTTAAAGCAATAAAAAGTTCATTTTGGCTCTCACACCTTAACTAAATGTTGTAGACTCAAACTTTTTGCTGTCATTAGTATATTTTAGCAAAATGAAGATGATTCAAGCATTAATTTTATTGTGCTTTTGCTCATTTTGAAGATTTTGACATTTTCACCTGAAGTGTACAATCGGGCTGAAAATGCATTTAAAGCCATAAAAAGTTCATTTTGGCTCTCACACCTTAACTAAATGTTGTAGACTCAAACTTTTTGCTGTCATTAGTGTATTTTAGCAAAATGAAGATGATTCAAGCATTAATTTCATTGTGCTTTTGCTCATTTTGAAGATTTTGACATTTTCACCTGAAGTGTACAATCAGGCTGAAAATGCATTTAAAGCCATAAAAAGTTCATTTTGGCTCTCACACCTTAACTAAATGTTGTAGACTCAAACTTTTTGCTGTCATTAGTGTATTTTAGCAAAATGAAGATGATTCAAGCATTAATTTCATTGTGCTTTTGCTCATTTTGAAGATTTTGAGAATTTTCACCTGAAGTGTACAATTAGGGGCTGAAAACGCGTTTAAAGCAATAAAAAGTTCATTTTGGCTCTCACACCTTAACTAAATGTTGTAGACTCAAACTTTTTGCTGTCATTAGTGTATGTTAGCAAAATGAAGATGATTCAAGCATTAATTTCATTGTGCTTTTGCTCATTTTGAAGATTTTGACATTTTCACCTGAAGTGTACAATCAGGCTGAAAATGCATTTAAAGCCATAAAAAGTTCATTTTGGCTCTCACACCTTAACTAAATGTTGTAGACTCAAACTTTTTGCTGTCATTAGTGTATTTTAGCAAAATGAAGATGATTCAAGCATTAATTTCATTGTGCTTTTGCTCATTTTGAAGATTTTGACATTTTCACCTGAAGTGTACAATCAGGCTGAAAATGCATTTAAAGCCATAAAAAGTTCATTTTGGCTCTCACACCTTAACTAAATGTTGTAGACTCAAACTTTTTGCTGTCATTAGTGTATTTTAGCAAAATGAAGATGATTCAAGCATTAATTTCATTGTGCTTTTGCTCATTTTGAAGATTTTGACATTTTCACCTGAAGTGTACAATCGGGCTGAAAATGCATTTAAAGCCATAAAAAGTTCATTTTGGCTCTCACACCTTAACTAAATGTTGTAGACTCAAACTTTTTGCTGTCATTAGTGTATTTTAGCAAAATGAAGATGATTCAAGCATTAATTTCATTGTGCTTTTGCTCATTTTGAAGATTTTGACATTTTCACCTGAAGTGTACAATCGGGCTGAAAATGAATTTAAAGCCATAAAAAGTTCATTTTGGCTCTCACACCTTAACTAAATGTTGTAGACTCAAACTTTTTGCTGTCATTAGTGTATTTTAGCAAAATGAAGATGATTCAAGCATTAATTTCATTGTGCTTTTGCTCATTTTGAAGATTTTGACATTTTCACCTGAAGTGTACAATCGGGCTGAAAATGCATTTAAAGCCATAAAAAGTTCATTTTGGCTCTCACACCTTAACTAAATGTTGTAGACTCAAACTTTTTGCTGTCATTAGTGTATGTTAGCAAAATGAAGATGATTCAAGCATTAATTTCATTGTGCTTTTGCTCATTTTGAAGATTTTGACATTTTCACCTGAAGTGTACAATCAGGCTGAAAATGCATTTAAAGCCATAAAAAGTTCATTTTGGCTCTCACACCTTACTAAATGTTGTAGACTCAAACTTTTTGCTGTCATTAGTGTATTTTAGCAAAATGAAGATGATTCAAGCATTAATTTCATTGTGCTTTTGCTCATTTTGAAGATTTTGACATTTTCACCTGAAGTGTACAATCAGGCTGAAAATGCATTTAAAGCCATAAAAAGTTCATTTTGGCTCTCACACCTTAACTAAATGTTGTAGACTCAAACTTTTTGCTGTCATTAGTGTATTTTAGCAAAATGAAGATGATTCAAGCATTAATTTCATTGTGCATTTGCTCATTTTGAAGATTTTGACATTTTCACCTGAAGTGTACAATTAGGGGCTGAAAACGCGTTTAAAGCAATAAAAAGTTCATTTTGGCTCTCACACCTTAACTAAATGTTGTAGACTCAAACTTTTTGCTGTCATTAGTGTATTTTAGCAAAATGAAGATGATTCAAGCATTAATTTCATTGTGCTTTTGCTCATTTTGAAGATTTTGACATTTTCACCTGAAGTGTACAATCAGGCTGAAAATGCATTTAAAGCCATAAAAAGTTCATTTTGGCTCTCACACCTTAACTAAATGTTGTAGACTCAAACTTTTTGCTGTCATTAGTGTATTTTAGCAAAATGAAGATGATTCAAGCATTAATTTCATTGTGCTTTTGCTCATTTTGAAGATTTTGAGAATTTTCACCTGAAGTGTACAATTAGGGGCTGAAAACGCGTTTAAAGCAATAAAAAGTTCATTTTGGCTCTCACACCTTAACTAAATGTTGTAGACTCAAACTTTTTGCTGTCATTAGTGTATTTTAGCAAAATGAAGATGATTCAAGCATTAATTTCATTGTGCTTTTGCTCATTTTGAAGATTTTGAGAATTTTCACCTGAAGTGTACAATTAGGGGCTGAAAACGCGTTTAAAGCAATAAAAAGTTCATTTTGGCTCTCACACCTTAACTAAATGTTGTAGACTCAAACTTTTTGCTGTCATTAGTGTATGTTAGCAAAATGAAGATGATTCAAGCATTAATTTCATTGTGCTTTTGCTCATTTTGAAGATTTTGACATTTTCACCTGAAGTGTACAATCAGGCTGAAAATGCATTTAAAGCCATAAAAAGTTCATTTTGGCTCTCACACCTTAACTAAATGTTGTAGACTCAAACTTTTTGCTGTCATTAGTGTATTTTAGCAAAATGAAGATGATTCAAGCATTAATTTCATTGTGCTTTTGCTCATTTTGAAGATTTTGACATTTTCACCTGAAGTGTACAATCAGGCTGAAAATGCATTTAAAGCCATAAAAAGTTCATTTTGGCTCTCACACCTTAACTAAATGTTGTAGACTCAAACTTTTTGCTGTCATTAGTGTATTTTAGCAAAATGAAGATGATTCAAGCATTAATTTCATTGTGCTTTTGCTCATTTTGAAGATTTTGACATTTTCACCTGAAGTGTACAATCGGGCTGAAAATGCATTTAAAGCCATAAAAAGTTCATTTTGGCTCTCACACCTTAACTAAATGTTGTAGACTCAAACTTTTTGCTGTCATTAGTGTATTTTAGCAAAATGAAGATGATTCAAGCATTAATTTCATTGTGCTTTTGCTCATTTTGAAGATTTTGACATTTTCACCTGAAGTGTACAATCGGGCTGAAAATGCATTTAAAGCCATAAAAAGTTCATTTTGGCTCTCACACCTTAACTAAATGTTGTAGACTCAAACTTTTTGCTGTCATTAGTGTATTTTAGCAAAATGAAGATGATTCAAGCATTAATTTCATTGTGCTTTTGCTCATTTTGAAGATTTTGACATTTTCACCTGAAGTGTACAATCGGGCTGAAAATGCATTTAAAGCCATAAAAAGTTCATTTTGGCTCTCACACCTTAACTAAATGTTGTAGACTCAAACTTTTTGCTGTCATTAGTGTATGTTAGCAAAATGAAGATGATTCAAGCATTAATTTCATTGTGCTTTTGCTCATTTTGAAGATTTTGACATTTTCACCTGAAGTGTACAATCAGGCTGAAAATGCATTTAAAGCCATAAAAAGTTCATTTTGGCTCTCACACCTTAACTAAATGTTGTAGACTCAAACTTTTTGCTGTCATTAGTGTATTTTAGCAAAATGAAGATGATTCAAGCATTAATTTCATTGTGCTTTTGCTCATTTTGAAGATTTTGACATTTTCACCTGAAGTGTACAATTAGGGGCTGAAAACGCGTTTAAAGCAATAAAAAGTTCATTTTGGCTCTCACACCTTAACTAAATGTTGTAGACTCAAACTTTTTGCTGTCATTAGTATATTTTAGCAAAATGAAGATGATTCAAGCATTAATTTTATTGTGCTTTTGCTCATTTTGAAGATTTTGACATTTTCACCTGAAGTGTACAATCGGGCTGAAAATGCATTTAAAGCCATAAAAAGTTCATTTTGGCTCTCACACCTTAACTAAATGTTGTAGACTCAAACTTTTTGCTGTCATTAGTGTATTTTAGCAAAATGAAGATGATTCAAGCATTAATTTCATTGTGCTTTTGCTCATTTTGAAGATTTTGACATTTTCACCTGAAGTGTACAATTAGGGGCTGAAAACGCGTTTAAAGCAATAAAAAGTTCATTTTGGCTCTCACACCTTAACTAAATGTTGTAGACTCAAACTTTTTGCTGTCATTAGTATATTTTAGCAAAATGAAGATGATTCAAGCATTAATTTTATTGTGCTTTTGCTCATTTTGAAGATTTTGACATTTTCACCTGAAGTGTACAATCAGGCTGAAAATGCATTTAAAGCCATAAAAAGTTCATTTTGGCTCTCACACCTTAACTAAATGTTGTAGACTCAAACTTTTTGCTGTCATTAGTATATTTTAGCAAAATGAAGATGATTCAAGCATTAATTTTATTGTGCTTTTGCTCATTTTGAAGATTTTGACATTTTCACCTGAAGTGTACAATCGGGCTGAAAATGCATTTAAAGCCATAAAAAGTTCATTTTGGCTCTCACACCTTAACTAAATGTTGTAGACTCAAACTTTTTGCTGTCATTAGTGTATTTTAGCAAAATGAAGATGATTCAAGCATTAATTTCATTGTGCTTTTGCTCATTTTGAAGATTTTGACATTTTCACCTGAAGTGTACAATTAGGGGCTGAAAACGCGTTTAAAGCAATAAAAAGTTCATTTTGGCTCTCACACCTTAACTAAATGTTGTAGACTCAAACTTTTTGCTGTCATTAGTATATTTTAGCAAAATGAAGATGATTCAAGCATTAATTTTATTGTGCTTTTGCTCATTTTGAAGATTTTGACATTTTCACCTGAAGTGTACAATCAGGCTGAAAATGCATTTAAAGCCATAAAAAGTTCATTTTGGCTCTCACACCTTAACTAAATGTTGTAGACTCAAACATTTTGCTGTCATTAGTGTATTTTAGCAAAATGAAGATGATTCAAGCATTAATTTCATTGTGCTTTTGCTCATTTTGAAGATTTTGACATTTTCACCTGAAGTGTACAATCAGGCTGAAAATGCATTTAAAGCCATAAAAAGTTCATTTTGGCTCTCACACCTTAACTAAATGTTGTAGACTCAAACTTTTTGCTGTCATTAGTGTATTTTAGCAAAATGAAGATGATTCAAGCATTAATTTCATTGTGCTTTTGCTCATTTTGAAGATTTTGACATTTTCACCTGAAGTGTACAATCGGGCTGAAAATGCATTTAAAGCCATAAAAAGTTCATTTTGGCTCTCACACCTTAACTAAATGTTGTAGACTCAAACTTTTTGCTGTCATTAGTGTATTTTAGCAAAATGAAGATGATTCAAGCATTAATTTCATTGTGCTTTTGCTCATTTTGAAGATTTTGACATTTTCACCTGAAGTGTACAATCGGGCTGAAAATGCATTTAAAGCCATAAAAAGTTCATTTTGGCTCTCACACCTTAACTAAATGTTGTAGACTCAAACTTTTTGCTGTCATTAGTGTATGTTAGCAAAATGAAGATGATTCAAGCATTAATTTCATTGTGCTTTTGCTCATTTTGAAGATTTTGACATTTTCACCTGAAGTGTACAATCAGGCTGAAAATGCATTTAAAGCCATAAAAAGTTCATTTTGGCTCTCACACCTTAACTAAATGTTGTAGACTCAAACTTTTTGCTGTCATTAGTGTATTTTAGCAAAATGAAGATGATTCAAGCATTAATTTCATTGTGCTTTTGCTCATTTTGAAGATTTTGACATTTTCACCTGAAGTGTACAATAAGGCTGAAAATGCATTTAAAGCCATAAAAAGTTCATTTTGGCTCTCACACCTTAACTAAATGTTGTAGACTCAAACTTTTTGCTGTCATTAGTGTATTTTAGCAAAATGAAGATGATTCAAGCATTAATTTCATTGTGCATTTGCTCATTTTGAAGATTTTGACATTTTCACCTGAAGTGTACAATTAGGGGCTGAAAACGCGTTTAAAGCAATAAAAAGTTCATTTTGGCTCTCACACCTTAACTAAATGTTGTAGACTCAAACTTTTTGCTGTCATTAGTATATTTTAGCAAAATGAAGATGATTCAAGCATTAATTTTATTGTGCTTTTGCTCATTTTGAAGATTTTGACATTTTCACCTGAAGTGTACAATCGGGCTGAAAATGCATTTAAAGCCATAAAAAGTTCATTTTGGCTCTCACACCTTAACTAAATGTTGTAGACTCAAACTTTTTGCTGTCATTAGTGTATTTTAGCAAAATGAAGATGATTCAAGCATTAATTTCATTGTGCTTTTGCTCATTTTGAAGATTTTGACATTTTCACCTGAAGTGTACAATCAGGCTGAAAATGCATTTAAAGCCATAAAAAGTTCATTTTGGCTCTCACACCTTAACTAAATGTTGTAGACTCAAACTTTTTGCTGTCATTAGTGTATTTTAGCAAAATGAAGATGATTCAAGCATTAATTTCATTGTGCATTTGCTCATTTTGAAGATTTTGACATTTTCACCTGAAGTGTACAATTAGGGGCTGAAAACGCGTTTAAAGCAATAAAAAGTTCATTTTGGCTCTCACACCTTAACTAAATGTTGTAGACTCAAACTTTTTGCTGTCATTAGTATATTTTAGCAAAATGAAGATGATTCAAGCATTAATTTTATTGTGCTTTTGCTCATTTTGAAGATTTTGACATTTTCACCTGAAGTGTACAATCGGGCTGAAAATGCATTTAAAGCCATAAAAAGTTCATTTTGGCTCTCACACCTTAACTAAATGTTGTAGACTCAAACTTTTTGCTGTCATTAGTGTATTTTAGCAAAATGAAGATGATTCAAGCATTAATTTCATTGTGCTTTTGCTCATTTTGGATTTTGACATTTTCACCTGAAGTGTACAATCAGGCTGAAAATGCATTTAAAGCCATAAAAAAGTTCATTTTGGCTCTCACACCTTAACTAAATGTTGTAGACTCAAACTTTTTGCTGTCATTAGTGTATTTTAGCAAAATGAAGATGATTCAAGCATTAATTTCATTGTGCTTTTGCTCATTTTGAAGATTTTGAGAATTTTCACCTGAAGTGTACAATTAGGGGCTGAAAACGCGTTTTAAAGCAATAAAAAGTTCATTTTGGCTCTCACACCTTAAACTAAATGTTGTAGACTCAAACTTTTTGCTGTCATTAGTGTATGTTAGCAAAATGAAGATGATTCAAGCATTAATTTCATTGTGCTTTTGCTCATTTTGAAGATTTTGACATTTTCACCTGAAGTGTACAATCAGGCTGAAAATGCATTTAAAGCCATAAAAAGTTCATTTTGGCTCTCACACCTTAACTAAATGTTGTAGACTCAAACTTTTTGCTGTCATTAGTGTATTTCAGCAAAATGAAGATGATTCAAGCATTAATTTCATTGTGCTTTTGCTCATTTTGAAGATTTTGACATTTTCACCTGAAGTGTACAATCAGGCTGAAAATGCATTTAAAGCCATAAAAAGTTCATTTTGGCTCTCACACCTTAACTAAATGTTGTAGACTCAAACTTTTTGCTGTCATTAGTGTATTTTAGCAAAATGAAGATGATTCAAGCATTAATTTCATTGTGCTTTTGCTCATTTGAAGATTTTGACATTTTCACCTGAAGTGTACAATCGGGCTGAAAATGCATTTAAAGCCATAAAAAGTTCATTTTGGCTCTCACACCTTAACTAAATGTTGTAGACTCAAACTTTTTGCTGTCATTAGTGTATTTTAGCAAAATGAAGATGATTCAAGCATTAATTTCATTGTGCTTTTGCTCATTTTGAAGATTTTGACATTTTCACCTGAAGTGTACAATCGGGCTGAAAATGCATTTAAAGCCATAAAAAGTTCATTTTGGCTCTCACACCTTAACTAAATGTTGTAGACTCAAACTTTTTGCTGTCATTAGTGTATTTTAGCAAAATGAAGATGATTCAAGCATTAATTTCATTGTGCTTTTGCTCATTTTGAAGATTTTGACATTTTCACCTGAAGTGTACAATCGGGCTGAAAATGCATTTAAAGCCATAAAAAGTTCATTTTGTCTCTCACACCTTAACTAAATGTTGTAGACTCAAACTTTTTGCTGTCATTAGTGTATGTTAGCAAAATGAAGATGATTCAAGCATTAATTTCATTGTGCTTTTGCTCATTTTGAAGATTTTGACATTTTCACCTGAAGTGTACAATCAGGCTGAAAATGCATTTAAAGCCATAAAAAGTTCATTTTGGCTCTCACACCTTAACTAAATGTTGTAGACTCAAACTTTTTGCTGTCATTAGTGTATTTTAGCAAAATGAAGATGATTCAAGCATTAATTTCATTGTGCTTTTGCTCATTTTGAAGATTTTGACATTTTCACCTGAAGTGTACAATCAGGCTGAAAATGCATTTAAAGCCATAAAAAGTTCATTTTGGCTCTCACACCTTAACTAAATGTTGTAGACTCAAACTTTTTGCTGTCATTAGTGTATTTTAGCAAAATGAAGATGATTCAAGCATTAATTTCATTGTGCATTTGCTCATTTTGAAGATTTTGACATTTTCACCTGAAGTGTACAATTAGGGGCTGAAAACGCGTTTAAAGCAATAAAAAGTTCATTTTGGCTCTCACACCTTAACTAAATGTTGTAGACTCAAACTTTTTGCTGTCATTAGTATATTTTAGCAAAATGAAGATGATTCAAGCATTAATTTTATTGTGCTTTTGCTCATTTTGAAGATTTTGACATTTTCACCTGAAGTGTACAATCGGGCTGAAAATGCATTTAAAGCCATAAAAAGTTCATTTTGGCTCTCACACCTTAACTAAATGTTGTAGACTCAAACTTTTTGCTGTCATTAGTGTATTTTAGCAAAATGAAGATGATTCAAGCATTAATTTCATTGTGCTTTTGCTCATTTTGAAGATTTTGACATTTTCACCTGAAGTGTACAATCAGGCTGAAAATGCATTTAAAGCCATAAAAAGTTCATTTTGGCTCTCACACCTTAACTAAATGTTGTAGACTCAAACTTTTTGCTGTCATTAGTGTATTTTAGCAAAATGAAGATGATTCAAGCATTAATTTCATTGTGCATTTGCTCATTTTGAAGATTTTGACATTTTCACCTGAAGTGTACAATTAGGGGCTGAAAACGCGTTTAAAGCAATAAAAAGTTCATTTTGGCTCTCACACCTTAACTAAATGTTGTAGACTCAAACTTTTTGCTGTCATTAGTATATTTTAGCAAAATGAAGATGATTCAAGCATTAATTTTATTGTGCTTTTGCTCATTTTGAAGATTTTGACATTTTCACCTGAAGTGTACAATCGGGCTGAAAATGCATTTAAAGCCATAAAAAGTTCATTTTGGCTCTCACACCTTAACTAAATGTTGTAGACTCAAACTTTTTGCTGTCATTAGTGTATTTTAGCAAAATGAAGATGATTCAAGCATTAATTTCATTGTGCTTTTGCTCATTTTGAAGATTTTGACATTTTCACCTGAAGTGTACAATCAGGCTGAAAATGCATTTAAAGCCATAAAAAGTTCATTTTGGCTCTCACACCTTAACTAAATGTTGTAGACTCAAACTTTTTGCTGTCATTAGTGTATTTTAGCAAAATGAAGATGATTCAAGCATTAATTTCATTGTGCTTTTGCTCATTTTGAAGATTTTGAGAATTTTCACCTGAAGTGTACAATTAGGGGCTGAAAACGCGTTTAAAGCAATAAAAAGTTCATTTTGGCTCTCACACCTTAACTAAATGTTGTAGACTCAAACTTTTTGCTGTCATTAGTGTATGTTAGCAAAATGAAGATGATTCAAGCATTAATTTCATTGTGCTTTTGCTCATTTTGAAGATTTTGACATTTTCACCTGAAGTGTACAATCAGGCTGAAAATGCATTTAAAGCCATAAAAAGTTCATTTTGGCTCTCACACCTTAACTAAATGTTGTAGACTCAAACTTTTTGCTGTCATTAGTGTATTTTAGCAAAATGAAGATGATTCAAGCATTAATTTCATTGTGCTTTTGCTCATTTTGAAGATTTTGACATTTTCACCTGAAGTGTACAATCAGGCTGAAAATGCATTTAAAGCCATAAAAAGTTCATTTTGGCTCTCACACCTTAACTAAATGTTGTAGACTCAAACTTTTTGCTGTCATTAGTGTATTTTAGCAAAATGAAGATGATTCAAGCATTAATTTCATTGTGCTTTTGCTCATTTTGAAGATTTTGACATTTTCACCTGAAGTGTACAATCGGGATGAAAATGCATTTAAAGCCATAAAAAGTTCATTTTGGCTCTCACACCTTAACTAAATGTTGTAGACTCAAACTTTTTGCTGTCATTAGTGTATTTTAGCAAAATGAAGATGATTCAAGCATTAATTTCATTGTGCTTTTGCTCATTTTGAAGATTTTGACATTTTCACCTGAAGTGTACAATCGGGCTGAAAATGCATTTAAAGCCATAAAAAGTTCATTTTGGCTCTCACACCTTAACTAAATGTTGTAGACTCAAACTTTTTGCTGTCATTAGTGTATTTTAGCAAAATGAAGATGATTCAAGCATTAATTTCATTGTGCTTTTGCTCATTTTGAAGATTTTGACATTTTCACCTGAAGTGTACAATCGGGCTGAAAATGCATTTAAAGCCATAAAAAGTTCATTTTGGCTCTCACACCTTAACTAAATGTTGTAGACTCAAACTTTTTGCTGTCATTAGTGTATGTTAGCAAAATGAAGATGATTCAAGCATTAATTTCATTGTGCTTTTGCTCATTTTGAAGATTTTGACATTTTCACCTGAAGTGTACAATCAGGCTGAAAATGCATTTAAAGCCATAAAAAGTTCATTTTGGCTCTCACACCTTAACTAAATGTTGTAGACTCAAACTTTTTGCTGTCATTAGTGTATTTTAGCAAAATGAAGATGATTCAAGCATTAATTTCATTGTGCTTTTGCTCATTTTGAAGATTTTGACATTTTCACCTGAAGTGTACAATCAGGCTGAAAATGCATTTAAAGCCATAAAAAGTTCATTTTGGCTCTCACACCTTAACTAAATGTTGTAGACTCAAACTTTTTGCTGTCATTAGTGTATTTTAGCAAAATGAAGATGATTCAAGCATTAATTTCATTGTGCATTTGCTCATTTTGAAGATTTTGACATTTTCACCTGAAGTGTACAATCAGGCTGAAAATGCATTTAAAGCCATAAAAAGTTCATTTTGGCTCTCACACCTTAACTAAATGTTGTAGACTCAAACTTTTTGCTGTCATTAGTGTATTTTAGCAAAATGAAGATGATTCAAGCATTAATTTCATTGTGCTTTTGCTCATTTTGAAGATTTTGACATTTTCACCTGAAGTGTACAATCAGGCTGAAAATGCATTTAAAGCCATAAAAAGTTCATTTTGGCTCTCACACCTTAACTAAATGTTGTAGACTCAAACTTTTTGCTGTCATTAGTGTATTTTAGCAAAATGAAGATGATTCAAGCATTAATTTCATTGTGCTTTTGCTCATTTTGAAGATTTTGACATTTTCACCTGAAGTGTACAATTAGGGGCTGAAAACGCGTTTAAAGCAATAAAAAGTTCATTTTGGCTCTCACACCTTAACTAAATGTTGTAGACTCAAACTTTTTGCTGTCATTAGTATATTTTAGCAAAATGAAGATGATTCAAGCATTAATTTTATTGTGCTTTTGCTCATTTTGAAGATTTTGACATTTTCACCTGAAGTGTACAATCGGGCTGAAAATGCATTTAAAGCCATAAAAAGTTCATTTTGGCTCTCACACCTTAACTAAATGTTGTAGACTCAAACTTTTTGCTGTCATTAGTGTATTTTAGCAAAATGAAGATGATTCAAGCATTAATTTCATTGTGCTTTTGCTCATTTTGAAGATTTTGACATTTTCACCTGAAGTGTACAATTAGGGGCTGAAAACGCGTTTAAAGCAATAAAAAGTTCATTTTGGCTCTCACACCTTAACTAAATGTTGTAGACTCAAACTTTTTGCTGTCATTAGTATATTTTAGCAAAATGAAGATGATTCAAGCATTAATTTTATTGTGCTTTTGCTCATTTTGAAGATTTTGACATTTTCACCTGAAGTGTACAATCAGGCTGAAAATGCATTTAAAGCCATAAAAAGTTCATTTTGGCTCTCACACCTTAACTAAATGTTGTAGACTCAAACTTTTTGCTGTCATTAGTATATTTTAGCAAAATGAAGATGATTCAAGCATTAATTTTATTGTGCTTTTGCTCATTTTGAAGATTTTGACATTTTCACCTGAAGTGTACAATCGGGCTGAAAATGCATTTAAAGCCATAAAAAGTTCATTTTGGCTCTCACACCTTAACTAAATGTTGTAGACTCAAACTTTTTGCTGTCATTAGTGTATTTTAGCAAAATGAAGATGATTCAAGCATTAATTTCATTGTGCTTTTGCTCATTTTGAAGATTTTGATATTTTTACCTGAAGTGTACAATTAGGGGCTGAAAACGCGTTTAAAGCAATAAAAAGTTCATTTTGGCTCTCACACCTTAACTAAATGTTGTAGACTCAAACTTTTTGCTGTCATTAGTATATTTTAGCAAAATGAAGATGATTCAAGCATTAATTTTATTGTGCTTTTGCTCATTTTGAAGATTTTGACATTTTCACCTGAAGTGTACAATCAGGCTGAAAATGCATTTAAAGCCATAAAAAGTTCATTTTGGCTCTCACACCTTAACTAAATGTTGTAGACTCAAACTTTTTGCTGTCATTAGTGTATTTTAGCAAAATGAAGATGATTCAAGCATTAATTTCATTGTGCTTTTGCTCATTTTGAAGATTTTGACATTTTCACCTGAAGTGTACAATTAGGGGCTGAAAACGCGTTTAAAGCAATAAAAAGTTCATTTTGGCTCTCACACCTTAACTAAATGTTGTAGACTCAAACTTTTTGCTGTCATTAGTATATTTTAGCAAAATGAAGATGATTCAAGCATTAATTTTATTGTGCTTTTGCTCATTTTGAAGATTTTGACATTTTCACCTGAAGTGTACAATCAGGCTGAAAATGCATTTAAAGCCATAAAAAGTTCATTTTGGCTCTCACACCTTAACTAAATGTTGTAGACTCAAACTTTTTGCTGTCATTAGTATATTTTAGCAAAATGAAGATGATTCAAGCATTAATTTTATTGTGCTTTTGCTCATTTTGAAGATTTTGACATTTTCACCTGAAGTGTACAATCGGGCTGAAAATGCATTTAAAGCCATAAAAAGTTCATTTTGGCTCTCACACCTTAACTAAATGTTGTAGACTCAAACTTTTTGCTGTCATTAGTGTATTTTAGCAAAATGAAGATGATTCAAGCATTAATTTCATTGTGCTTTTGCTCATTTTGAAGATTTTGACATTTTCACCTGAAGTGTACAATTAGGGGCTGAAAACGCGTTTAAAGCAATAAAAAGTTCATTTTGGCTCTCACACCTTAACTAAATGTTGTAGACTCAAACTTTTTGCTGTCATTAGTATATTTTAGCAAAATGAAGATGATTCAAGCATTAATTTTATTGTGCTTTTGCTCATTTTGAAGATTTTGACATTTTCACCTGAAGTGTACAATCAGGCTGAAAATGCATTTAAAGCCATAAAAAGTTCATTTTGGCTCTCACACCTTAACTAAATGTTGTAGACTCAAACATTTTGCTGTCATTAGTGTATTTTAGCAAAATGAAGATGATTCAAGCATTAATTTCATTGTGCTTTTGCTCATTTTGAAGATTTTGACATTTTCACCTGAAGTGTACAATCAGGCTGAAAATGCATTTAAAGCCATAAAAAGTTCATTTTGGCTCTCACACCTTAACTAAATGTTGTAGACTCAAACTTTTTGCTGTCATTAGTGTATTTTAGCAAAATGAAGATGATTCAAGCATTAATTTCATTGTGCTTTTGCTCATTTTGAAGATTTTGACATTTTCACCTGAAGTGTACAATCGGGCTGAAAATGCATTTAAAGCCATAAAAAGTTCATTTTGGCTCTCACACCTTAACTAAATGTTGTAGACTCAAACTTTTTGCTGTCATTAGTGTATTTTAGCAAAATGAAGATGATTCAAGCATTAATTTCATTGTGCTTTTGCTCATTTTGAAGATTTTGACATTTTCACCTGAAGTGTACAATCGGGCTGAAAATGCATTTAAAGCCATAAAAAGTTCATTTTGGCTCTCACACCTTAACTAAATGTTGTAGACTCAAACTTTTTGCTGTCATTAGTGTATGTTAGCAAAATGAAGATGATTCAAGCATTAATTTCATTGTGCTTTTGCTCATTTTGAAGATTTTGACATTTTCACCTGAAGTGTACAATCAGGCTGAAAATGCATTTAAAGCCATAAAAAGTTCATTTTGGCTCTCACACCTTAACTAAATGTTGTAGACTCAAACTTTTTGCTGTCATTAGTGTATTTTAGCAAAATGAAGATGATTCAAGCATTAATTTCATTGTGCTTTTGCTCATTTTGAAGATTTTGACATTTTCACCTGAAGTGTACAATAAGGCTGAAAATGCATTTAAAGCCATAAAAAGTTCATTTTGGCTCTCACACCTTAACTAAATGTTGTAGACTCAAACTTTTTGCTGTCATTAGTGTATTTTAGCAAAATGAAGATGATTCAAGCATTAATTTCATTGTGCATTTGCTCATTTTGAAGATTTTGACATTTTCACCTGAAGTGTACAATTAGGGGCTGAAAACGCGTTTAAAGCAATAAAAAGTTCATTTTGGCTCTCACACCTTAACTAAATGTTGTAGACTCAAACTTTTTGCTGTCATTAGTATATTTTAGCAAAATGAAGATGATTCAAGCATTAATTTTATTGTGCTTTTGCTCATTTTGAAGATTTTGACATTTTCACCTGAAGTGTACAATCGGGCTGAAAATGCATTTAAAGCCATAAAAAGTTCATTTTGGCTCTCACACCTTAACTAAATGTTGTAGACTCAAACTTTTTGCTGTCATTAGTGTATTTTAGCAAAATGAAGATGATTCAAGCATTAATTTCATTGTGCTTTTGCTCATTTTGAAGATTTTGACATTTTCACCTGAAGTGTACAATCAGGCTGAAAATGCATTTAAAGCCATAAAAAGTTCATTTTGGCTCTCACACCTTAACTAAATGTTGTAGACTCAAACTTTTTGCTGTCATTAGTGTATTTTAGCAAAATGAAGATGATTCAAGCATTAATTTCATTGTGCATTTGCTCATTTTGAAGATTTTGACATTTTCACCTGAAGTGTACAATTAGGGGCTGAAAACGCGTTTAAAGCAATAAAAAGTTCATTTTGGCTCTCACACCTTAACTAAATGTTGTAGACTCAAACTTTTTGCTGTCATTAGTATATTTTAGCAAAATGAAGATGATTCAAGCATTAATTTTATTGTGCTTTTGCTCATTTTGAAGATTTTGACATTTTCACCTGAAGTGTACAATCGGGCTGAAAATGCATTTAAAGCCATAAAAAGTTCATTTTGGCTCTCACACCTTAACTAAATGTTGTAGACTCAAACTTTTTGCTGTCATTAGTGTATTTTAGCAAAATGAAGATGATTCAAGCATTAATTTCATTGTGCTTTTGCTCATTTTGAAGATTTTGACATTTTCACCTGAAGTGTACAATCAGGCTGAAAATGCATTTAAAGCCATAAAAAGTTCATTTTGGCTCTCACACCTTAACTAAATGTTGTAGACTCAAACTTTTTGCTGTCATTAGTGTATTTTAGCAAAATGAAGATGATTCAAGCATTAATTTCATTGTGCTTTTGCTCATTTTGAAGATTTTGAGAATTTTCACCTGAAGTGTACAATTAGGGGCTGAAAACGCGTTTAAAGCAATAAAAAGTTCATTTTGGCTCTCACACCTTAACTAAATGTTGTAGACTCAAACTTTTTGCTGTCATTAGTGTATGTTAGCAAAATGAAGATGATTCAAGCATTAATTTCATTGTGCTTTTGCTCATTTTGAAGATTTTGACATTTTCACCTGAAGTGTACAATCAGGCTGAAAATGCATTTAAAGCCATAAAAAGTTCATTTTGGCTCTCACACCTTAACTAAATGTTGTAGACTCAAACTTTTTGCTGTCATTAGTGTATTTCAGCAAAATGAAGATGATTCAAGCATTAATTTCATTGTGCTTTTGCTCATTTTGAAGATTTTGACATTTTCACCTGAAGTGTACAATCAGGCTGAAAATGCATTTAAAGCCATAAAAAGTTCATTTTGGCTCTCACACCTTAACTAAATGTTGTAGACTCAAACTTTTTGCTGTCATTAGTGTATTTTAGCAAAATGAAGATGATTCAAGCATTAATTTCATTGTGCTTTTGCTCATTTTGAAGATTTTGACATTTTCACCTGAAGTGTACAATCGGGCTGAAAATGCATTTAAAGCCATAAAAAGTTCATTTTGGCTCTCACACCTTAACTAAATGTTGTAGACTCAAACTTTTTGCTGTCATTAGTGTATTTTAGCAAAATGAAGATGATTCAAGCATTAATTTCATTGTGCTTTTGCTCATTTTGAAGATTTTGACATTTTCACCTGAAGTGTACAATCGGGCTGAAAATGCATTTAAAGCCATAAAAAGTTCATTTTGGCTCTCACACCTTAACTAAATGTTGTAGACTCAAACTTTTTGCTGTCATTAGTGTATTTTAGCAAAATGAAGATGATTCAAGCATTAATTTCATTGTGCTTTTGCTCATTTTGAAGATTTTGACATTTTCACCTGAAGTGTACAATCGGGCTGAAAATGCATTTAAAGCCATAAAAAGTTCATTTTGTCTCTCACACCTTAACTAAATGTTGTAGACTCAAACTTTTTGCTGTCATTAGTGTATGTTAGCAAAATGAAGATGATTCAAGCATTAATTTCATTGTGCTTTTGCTCATTTTGAAGATTTTGACATTTTCACCTGAAGTGTACAATCAGGCTGAAAATGCATTTAAAGCCATAAAAAGTTCATTTTGGCTCTCACACCTTAACTAAATGTTGTAGACTCAAACTTTTTGCTGTCATTAGTGTATTTTAGCAAAATGAAGATGATTCAAGCATTAATTTCATTGTGCTTTTGCTCATTTTGAAGATTTTGACATTTTCACCTGAAGTGTACAATCAGGCTGAAAATGCATTTAAAGCCATAAAAAGTTCATTTTGGCTCTCACACCTTAACTAAATGTTGTAGACTCAAACTTTTTGCTGTCATTAGTGTATTTTAGCAAAATGAAGATGATTCAAGCATTAATTTCATTGTGCATTTGCTCATTTTGAAGATTTTGACATTTTCACCTGAAGTGTACAATTAGGGGCTGAAAACGCGTTTAAAGCAATAAAAAGTTCATTTTGGCTCTCACACCTTAACTAAATGTTGTAGACTCAAACTTTTTGCTGTCATTAGTATATTTTAGCAAAATGAAGATGATTCAAGCATTAATTTTATTGTGCTTTTGCTCATTTTGAAGATTTTGACATTTTCACCTGAAGTGTACAATCGGGCTGAAAATGCATTTAAAGCCATAAAAAGTTCATTTTGGCTCTCACACCTTAACTAAATGTTGTAGACTCAAACTTTTTGCTGTCATTAGTGTATTTTAGCAAAATGAAGATGATTCAAGCATTAATTTCATTGTGCTTTTGCTCATTTTGAAGATTTTGACATTTTCACCTGAAGTGTACAATCAGGCTGAAAATGCATTTAAAGCCATAAAAAGTTCATTTTGGCTCTCACACCTTAACTAAATGTTGTAGACTCAAACTTTTTGCTGTCATTAGTGTATTTTAGCAAAATGAAGATGATTCAAGCATTAATTTCATTGTGCATTTGCTCATTTTGAAGATTTTGACATTTTCACCTGAAGTGTACAATTAGGGGCTGAAAACGCGTTTAAAGCAATAAAAAGTTCATTTTGGCTCTCACACCTTAACTAAATGTTGTAGACTCAAACTTTTTGCTGTCATTAGTATATTTTAGCAAAATGAAGATGATTCAAGCATTAATTTTATTGTGCTTTTGCTCATTTTGAAGATTTTGACATTTTCACCTGAAGTGTACAATCGGGCTGAAAATGCATTTAAAGCCATAAAAAGTTCATTTTGGCTCTCACACCTTAACTAAATGTTGTAGACTCAAACTTTTTGCTGTCATTAGTGTATTTTAGCAAAATGAAGATGATTCAAGCATTAATTTCATTGTGCTTTTGCTCATTTTGAAGATTTTGACATTTTCACCTGAAGTGTACAATCAGGCTGAAAATGCATTTAAAGCCATAAAAAGTTCATTTTGGCTCTCACACCTTAACTAAATGTTGTAGACTCAAACTTTTTGCTGTCATTAGTGTATTTTAGCAAAATGAAGATGATTCAAGCATTAATTTCATTGTGCTTTTGCTCATTTTGAAGATTTTGAGAATTTTCACCTGAAGTGTACAATTAGGGGCTGAAAACGCGTTTAAAGCAATAAAAAGTTCATTTTGGCTCTCACACCTTAACTAAATGTTGTAGACTCAAACTTTTTGCTGTCATTAGTGTATGTTAGCAAAATGAAGATGATTCAAGCATTAATTTCATTGTGCTTTTGCTCATTTTGAAGATTTTGACATTTTCACCTGAAGTGTACAATCAGGCTGAAAATGCATTTAAAGCCATAAAAAGTTCATTTTGGCTCTCACACCTTAACTAAATGTTGTAGACTCAAACTTTTTGCTGTCATTAGTGTATTTTAGCAAAATGAAGATGATTCAAGCATTAATTTCATTGTGCTTTTGCTCATTTTGAAGATTTTGACATTTTCACCTGAAGTGTACAATCGGGCTGAAAATGCATTTAAAGCCATAAAAAGTTCATTTTGGCTCTCACACCTTAACTAAATGTTGTAGACTCAAACTTTTTGCTGTCATTAGTGTATTTTAGCAAAATGAAGATGATTCAAGCATTAATTTCATTGTGCTTTTGCTCATTTTGAAGATTTTGACATTTTCACCTGAAGTGTACAATCGGGCTGAAAATGCATTTAAAGCCATAAAAAGTTCATTTTGGCTCTCACACCTTAACTAAATGTTGTAGACTCAAACTTTTTGCTGTCATTAGTGTATTTTAGCAAAATGAAGATGATTCAAGCATTAATTTCATTGTGCTTTTGCTCATTTTGAAGATTTTGACATTTTCACCTGAAGTGTACAATCGGGCTGAAAATGCATTTAAAGCCATAAAAAGTTCATTTTGTCTCTCACACCTTAACTAAATGTTGTAGACTCAAACTTTTTGCTGTCATTAGTGTATGTTAGCAAAATGAAGATGATTCAAGCATTAATTTCATTGTGCTTTTGCTCATTTTGAAGATTTTGACATTTTCACCTGAAGTGTACAATCAGGCTGAAAATGCATTTAAAGCCATAAAAAGTTCATTTTGGCTCTCACACCTTAACTAAATGTTGTAGACTCAAACTTTTTGCTGTCATTAGTGTATTTTAGCAAAATGAAGATGATTCAAGCATTAATTTCATTGTGCTTTTGCTCATTTTGAAGATTTTGACATTTTCACCTGAAGTGTACAATCAGGCTGAAAATGCATTTAAAGCCATAAAAAGTTCATTTTGGCTCTCACACCTTAACTAAATGTTGTAGACTCAAACTTTTTGCTGTCATTAGTGTATTTTAGCAAAATGAAGATGATTCAAGCATTAATTTCATTGTGCATTTGCTCATTTTGAAGATTTTGACATTTTCACCTGAAGTGTACAATTAGGGGCTGAAAACGCGTTTAAAGCAATAAAAAGTTCATTTTGGCTCTCACACCTTAACTAAATGTTGTAGACTCAAACTTTTTGCTGTCATTAGTATATTTTAGCAAAATGAAGATGATTCAAGCATTAATTTTATTGTGCTTTTGCTCATTTTGAAGATTTTGACATTTTCACCTGAAGTGTACAATCGGGCTGAAAATGCATTTAAAGCCATAAAAAGTTCATTTTGGCTCTCACACCTTAACTAAATGTTGTAGACTCAAACTTTTTGCTGTCATTAGTGTATTTTAGCAAAATGAAGATGATTCAAGCATTAATTTCATTGTGCTTTTGCTCATTTTGAAGATTTTGACATTTTCACCTGAAGTGTACAATCGGGCTGAAAATGCATTTAAAGCCATAAAAAGTTCATTTTGTCTCTCACACCTTAACTAAATGTTGTAGACTCAAACTTTTTGCTGTCATTAGTGTATGTTAGCAAAATGAAGATGATTCAAGCATTAATTTCATTGTGCTTTTGCTCATTTTGAAGATTTTGACATTTTCACCTGAAGTGTACAATCAGGCTGAAAATGCATTTAAAGCCATAAAAAGTTCATTTTGGCTCTCACACCTTAACTAAATGTTGTAGACTCAAACTTTTTGCTGTCATTAGTGTATTTTAGCAAAATGAAGATGATTCAAGCATTAATTTCATTGTGCTTTTGCTCATTTTGAAGATTTTGACATTTTCACCTGAAGTGTACAATCAGGCTGAAAATGCATTTAAAGCCATAAAAAGTTCATTTTGGCTCTCACACCTTAACTAAATGTTGTAGACTCAAACTTTTTGCTGTCATTAGTGTATTTTAGCAAAATGAAGATGATTCAAGCATTAATTTCATTGTGCATTTGCTCATTTTGAAGATTTTGACATTTTCACCTGAAGTGTACAATTAGGGGCTGAAAACGCGTTTAAAGCAATAAAAAGTTCATTTTGGCTCTCACACCTTAACTAAATGTTGTAGACTCAAACTTTTTGCTGTCATTAGTATATTTTAGCAAAATGAAGATGATTCAAGCATTAATTTTATTGTGCTTTTGCTCATTTTGAAGATTTTGACATTTTCACCTGAAGTGTACAATCGGGCTGAAAATGCATTTAAAGCCATAAAAAGTTCATTTTGGCTCTCACACCTTAACTAAATGTTGTAGACTCAAACTTTTTGCTGTCATTAGTGTATTTTAGCAAAATGAAGATGATTCAAGCATTAATTTCATTGTGCTTTTGCTCATTTTGAAGATTTTGACATTTTCACCTGAAGTGTACAATCGGGCTGAAAATGCATTTAAAGCCATAAAAAGTTCATTTTGTCTCTCACACCTTAACTAAATGTTGTAGACTCAAACTTTTTGCTGTCATTAGTGTATGTTAGCAAAATGAAGATGATTCAAGCATTAATTTCATTGTGCTTTTGCTCATTTTGAAGATTTTGACATTTTCACCTGAAGTGTACAATCAGGCTGAAAATGCATTTAAAGCCATAAAAAGTTCATTTTGGCTCTCACACCTTAACTAAATGTTGTAGACTCAAACTTTTTGCTGTCATTAGTGTATTTTAGCAAAATGAAGATGATTCAAGCATTAATTTCATTGTGCTTTTGCTCATTTTGAAGATTTTGACATTTTCACCTGAAGTGTACAATCGGGCTGAAAATGCATTTAAAGCCATAAAAAGTTCATTTTGGCTCTCACACCTTAACTAAATGTTGTAGACTCAAACTTTTTGCTGTCATTAGTGTATGTTAGCAAAATGAAGATGATTCAAGCATTAATTTCATTGTGCTTTTGCTCATTTTGAAGATTTTGACATTTTCACCTGAAGTGTACAATCAGGCTGAAAATGCATTTAAAGCCATAAAAAGTTCATTTTGGCTCTCACACCTTAACTAAATGTTGTAGACTCAAACTTTTTGCTGTCATTAGTGTATTTTAGCAAAATGAAGATGATTCAAGCATTAATTTCATTGTGCTTTTGCTCATTTTGAAGATTTTGACATTTTCACCTGAAGTGTACAATCAGGCTGAAAATGCATTTAAAGCCATAAAAAGTTCATTTTGGCTCTCACACCTTAACTAAATGTTGTAGACTCAAACTTTTTGCTGTCATTAGTGTATTTTAGCAAAATGAAGATGATTCAAGCATTAATTTCATTGTGCATTTGCTCATTTTGAAGATTTTGACATTTTCACCTGAAGTGTACAATTAGGGGCTGAAAACGCGTTTAAAGCAATAAAAAGTTCATTTTGGCTCTCACACCTTAACTAAATGTTGTAGACTCAAACTTTTTGCTGTCATTAGTATATTTTAGCAAAATGAAGATGATTCAAGCATTAATTTTATTGTGCTTTTGCTCATTTTGAAGATTTTGACATTTTCACCTGAAGTGTACAATCGGGCTGAAAATGCATTTAAAGCCATAAAAAGTTCATTTTGGCTCTCACACCTTAACTAAATGTTGTAGACTCAAACTTTTTGCTGTCATTAGTGTATTTTAGCAAAATGAAGATGATTCAAGCATTAATTTCATTGTGCTTTTGCTCATTTTGAAGATTTTGACATTTTCACCTGAAGTGTACAATCAGGCTGAAAATGCATTTAAAGCCATAAAAAGTTCATTTTGGCTCTCACACCTTAACTAAATGTTGTAGACTCAAACTTTTTGCTGTCATTAGTGTATTTTAGCAAAATGAAGATGATTCAAGCATTAATTTCATTGTGCTTTTGCTCATTTTGAAGATTTTGAGAATTTTCACCTGAAGTGTACAATTAGGGGCTGAAAACGCGTTTAAAGCAATAAAAAGTTCATTTTGGCTCTCACACCTTAACTAAATGTTGTAGACTCAAACTTTTTGCTGTCATTAGTGTATGTTAGCAAAATGAAGATGATTCAAGCATTAATTTCATTGTGCTTTTGCTCATTTTGAAGATTTTGACATTTTCACCTGAAGTGTACAATCAGGCTGAAAATGCATTTAAAGCCATAAAAAGTTCATTTTGGCTCTCACACCTTAACTAAATGTTGTAGACTCAAACTTTTTGCTGTCATTAGTGTATTTTAGCAAAATGAAGATGATTCAAGCATTAATTTCATTGTGCTTTTGCTCATTTTGAAGATTTTGACATTTTCACCTGAAGTGTACAATCAGGCTGAAAATGCATTTAAAGCCATAAAAAGTTCATTTTGGCTCTCACACCTTAACTAAATGTTGTAGACTCAAACTTTTTGCTGTCATTAGTGTATTTTAGCAAAATGAAGATGATTCAAGCATTAATTTCATTGTGCTTTTGCTCATTTTGAAGATTTTGACATTTTCACCTGAAGTGTACAATCGGGCTGAAAATGCATTTAAAGCCATAAAAAGTTCATTTTGGCTCTCACACCTTAACTAAATGTTGTAGACTCAAACTTTTTGCTGTCATTAGTGTATTTTAGCAAAATGAAGATGATTCAAGCATTAATTTCATTGTGCTTTTGCTCATTTTGAAGATTTTGACATTTTCACCTGAAGTGTACAATCGGGCTGAAAATGCATTTAAAGCCATAAAAAGTTCATTTTGGCTCTCACACCTTAACTAAATGTTGTAGACTCAAACTTTTTGCTGTCATTAGTGTATTTTAGCAAAATGAAGATGATTCAAGCATTAATTTCATTGTGCTTTTGCTCATTTTGAAGATTTTGACATTTTCACCTGAAGTGTACAATCGGGCTGAAAATGCATTTAAAGCCATAAAAAGTTCATTTTGGCTCTCACACCTTAACTAAATGTTGTAGACTCAAACTTTTTGCTGTCATTAGTGTATGTTAGCAAAATGAAGATGATTCAAGCATTAATTTCATTGTGCTTTTGCTCATTTTGAAGATTTTGACATTTTCACCTGAAGTGTACAATCAGGCTGAAAATGCATTTAAAGCCATAAAAAGTTCATTTTGGCTCTCACACCTTAACTAAATGTTGTAGACTCAAACTTTTTGCTGTCATTAGTGTATTTTAGCAAAATGAAGATGATTCAAGCATTAATTTCATTGTGCTTTTGCTCATTTTGAAGATTTTGACATTTTCACCTGAAGTGTACAATCAGGCTGAAAATGCATTTAAAGCCATAAAAAGTTCATTTTGGCTCTCACACCTTAACTAAATGTTGTAGACTCAAACTTTTTGCTGTCATTAGTGTATTTTAGCAAAATGAAGATGATTCAAGCATTAATTTCATTGTGCATTTGCTCATTTTGAAGATTTTGACATTTTCACCTGAAGTGTACAATTAGGGGCTGAAAACGCGTTTAAAGCAATAAAAAGTTCATTTTGGCTCTCACACCTTAACTAAATGTTGTAGACTCAAACTTTTTGCTGTCATTAGTATATTTTAGCAAAATGAAGATGATTCAAGCATTAATTTTATTGTGCTTTTGCTCATTTTGAAGATTTTGACATTTTCACCTGAAGTGTACAATCGGGCTGAAAATGCATTTAAAGCCATAAAAAGTTCATTTTGGCTCTCACACCTTAACTAAATGTTGTAGACTCAAACTTTTTGCTGTCATTAGTGTATTTTAGCAAAATGAAGATGATTCAAGCATTAATTTCATTGTGCTTTTGCTCATTTTGAAGATTTTGACATTTTCACCTGAAGTGTACAATCAGGCTGAAAATGCATTTAAAGCCATAAAAAGTTCATTTTGGCTCTCACACCTTAACTAAATGTTGTAGACTCAAACTTTTTGCTGTCATTAGTGTATTTTAGCAAAATGAAGATGATTCAAGCATTAATTTCATTGTGCTTTTGCTCATTTTGAAGATTTTGAGAATTTTCACCTGAAGTGTACAATTAGGGGCTGAAAACGCGTTTAAAGCAATAAAAAGTTCATTTTGGCTCTCACACCTTAACTAAATGTTGTAGACTCAAACTTTTTGCTGTCATTAGTGTATGTTAGCAAAATGAAGATGATTCAAGCATTAATTTCATTGTGCTTTTGCTCATTTTGAAGATTTTGACATTTTCACCTGAAGTGTACAATCAGGCTGAAAATGCATTTAAAGCCATAAAAAGTTCATTTTGGCTCTCACACCTTAACTAAATGTTGTAGACTCAAACTTTTTGCTGTCATTAGTGTATTTTAGCAAAATGAAGATGATTCAAGCATTAATTTCATTGTGCTTTTGCTCATTTTGAAGATTTTGACATTTTCACCTGAAGTGTACAATCAGGCTGAAAATGCATTTAAAGCCATAAAAAGTTCATTTTGGCTCTCACACCTTAACTAAATGTTGTAGACTCAAACTTTTTGCTGTCATTAGTGTATTTTAGCAAAATGAAGATGATTCAAGCATTAATTTCATTGTGCTTTTGCTCATTTTGAAGATTTTGACATTTTCACCTGAAGTGTACAATCGGGCTGAAAATGCATTTAAAGCCATAAAAAGTTCATTTTGGCTCTCACACCTTAACTAAATGTTGTAGACTCAAACTTTTTGCTGTCATTAGTGTATTTTAGCAAAATGAAGATGATTCAAGCATTAATTTCATTGTGCTTTTGCTCATTTTGAAGATTTTGACATTTTCACCTGAAGTGTACAATCGGGCTGAAAATGCATTTAAAGCCATAAAAAGTTCATTTTGGCTCTCACACCTTAACTAAATGTTGTAGACTCAAACTTGTTGCTGTCATTAGTGTATTTTAGCAAAATGAAGATGATTCAAGCATTAATTTCATTGTGCTTTTGCTCATTTTGAAGATTTTGACATTTTCACCTGAAGTGTACAATCAGGCTGAAAATGCATTTAAAGCCATAAAAAGTTCATTTTGGCTCTCACACCTTAACTAAATGTTGTAGACTCAAACTTTTTGCTGTCATTAGTGTATTTTAGCAAAATGAAGATGATTCAAGCATTAATTTCATTGTGCATTTGCTCATTTTGAAGATTTTGACATTTTCACCTGAAGTGTACAATTAGGGGCTGAAAACGCGTTTAAAGCAATAAAAAGTTCATTTTGGCTCTCACACCTTAACTAAATGTTGTAGACTCAAACTTTTTGCTGTCATTAGTATATTTTAGCAAAATGAAGATGATTCAAGCATTAATTTTATTGTGCTTTTGCTCATTTTGAAGATTTTGACATTTTCACCTGAAGTGTACAATCGGGCTGAAAATGCATTTAAAGCCATAAAAAGTTCATTTTGGCTCTCACACCTTAACTAAATGTTGTAGACTCAAACTTTTTGCTGTCATTAGTGTATTTTAGCAAAATGAAGATGATTCAAGCATTAATTTCATTGTGCTTTTGCTCATTTTGAAGATTTTGACATTTTCACCTGAAGTGTACAATCAGGCTGAAAATGCATTTAAAGCCATAAAAAGTTCATTTTGGCTCTCACACCTTAACTAAATGTTGTAGACTCAAACTTTTTGCTGTCATTAGTGTATTTTAGCAAAATGAAGATGATTCAAGCATTAATTTCATTGTGCTTTTGCTCATTTTGAAGATTTTGAGAATTTTCACCTGAAGTGTACAATTAGGGGCTGAAAACGCGTTTAAAGCAATAAAAAGTTCATTTTGGCTCTCACACCTTAACTAAATGTTGTAGACTCAAACTTTTTGCTGTCATTAGTGTATGTTAGCAAAATGAAGATGATTCAAGCATTAATTTCATTGTGCTTTTGCTCATTTTGAAGATTTTGACATTTTCACCTGAAGTGTACAATCAGGCTGAAAATGCATTTAAAGCCATAAAAAGTTCATTTTGGCTCTCACACCTTAACTAAATGTTGTAGACTCAAACTTTTTGCTGTCATTAGTGTATTTTAGCAAAATGAAGATGATTCAAGCATTAATTTCATTGTGCTTTTGCTCATTTTGAAGATTTTGACATTTTCACCTGAAGTGTACAATCAGGCTGAAAATGCATTTAAAGCCATAAAAAGTTCATTTTGGCTCTCACACCTTAACTAAATGTTGTAGACTCAAACTTTTTGCTGTCATTAGTGTATTTTAGCAAAATGAAGATGATTCAAGCATTAATTTCATTGTGCATTTGCTCATTTTGAAGATTTTGACATTTTCACCTGAAGTGTACAATTAGGGGCTGAAAACGCGTTTAAAGCAATAAAAAGTTCATTTTGGCTCTCACACCTTAACTAAATGTTGTAGACTCAAACTTTTTGCTGTCATTAGTATATTTTAGCAAAATGAAGATGATTCAAGCATTAATTTTATTGTGCTTTTGCTCATTTTGAAGATTTTGACATTTTCACCTGAAGTGTACAATCGGGCTGAAAATGCATTTAAAGCCATAAAAAGTTCATTTTGGCTCTCACACCTTAACTAAATGTTGTAGACTCAAACTTTTTGCTGTCATTAGTGTATTTTAGCAAAATGAAGATGATTCAAGCATTAATTTCATTGTGCTTTTGCTCATTTTGAAGATTTTGACATTTTCACCTGAAGTGTACAATCAGGCTGAAAATGCATTTAAAGCCATAAAAAGTTCATTTTGGCTCTCACACCTTAACTAAATGTTGTAGACTCAAACTTTTTGCTGTCATTAGTGTATTTTAGCAAAATGAAGATGATTCAAGCATTAATTTCATTGTGCTTTTGCTCATTTTGAAGATTTTGAGAATTTTCACCTGAAGTGTACAATTAGGGGCTGAAAACGCGTTTAAAGCAATAAAAAGTTCATTTTGGCTCTCACACCTTAACTAAATGTTGTAGACTCAAACTTTTTGCTGTCATTAGTGTATGTTAGCAAAATGAAGATGATTCAAGCATTAATTTCATTGTGCTTTTGCTCATTTTGAAGATTTTGACATTTTCACCTGAAGTGTACAATCAGGCTGAAAATGCATTTAAAGCCATAAAAAGTTCATTTTGGCTCTCACACCTTAACTAAATGTTGTAGACTCAAACTTTTTGCTGTCATTAGTGTATTTTAGCAAAATGAAGATGATTCAAGCATTAATTTCATTGTGCTTTTGCTCATTTTGAAGATTTTGACATTTTCACCTGAAGTGTACAATCAGGCTGAAAATGCATTTAAAGCCATAAAAAGTTCATTTTGGCTCTCACACCTTAACTAAATGTTGTAGACTCAAACTTTTTGCTGTCATTAGTGTATTTTAGCAAAATGAAGATGATTCAAGCATTAATTTCATTGTGCTTTTGCTCATTTTGAAGATTTTGACATTTTCACCTGAAGTGTACAATCGGGCTGAAAATGCATTTAAAGCCATAAAAAGTTCATTTTGGCTCTCACACCTTAACTAAATGTTGTAGACTCAAACTTTTTGCTGTCATTAGTGTATTTTAGCAAAATGAAGATGATTCAAGCATTAATTTCATTGTGCTTTTGCTCATTTTGAAGATTTTGACATTTTCACCTGAAGTGTACAATCAGGCTGAAAATGCATTTAAAGCCATAAAAAGTTCATTTTGGCTCTCACACCTTAACTAAATGTTGTAGACTCAAACTTTTTGCTGTCATTAGTGTATTTTAGCAAAATGAAGATGATTCAAGCATTAATTTCATTGTGCTTTTGCTCATTTTGAAGATTTTGAGAATTTTCACCTGAAGTGTACAATTAGGGGCTGAAAACGCGTTTAAAGCAATAAAAAGTTCATTTTGGCTCTCACACCTTAACTAAATGTTGTAGACTCAAACTTTTTGCTGTCATTAGTGTATGTTAGCAAAATGAAGATGATTCAAGCATTAATTTCATTGTGCTTTTGCTCATTTTGAAGATTTTGACATTTTCACCTGAAGTGTACAATCAGGCTGAAAATGCATTTAAAGCCATAAAAAGTTCATTTTGGCTCTCACACCTTAACTAAATGTTGTAGACTCAAACTTTTTGCTGTCATTAGTGTATTTTAGCAAAATGAAGATGATTCAAGCATTAATTTCATTGTGCTTTTGCTCATTTTGAAGATTTTGACATTTTCACCTGAAGTGTACAATCAGGCTGAAAATGCATTTAAAGCCATAAAAAGTTCATTTTGGCTCTCACACCTTAACTAAATGTTGTAGACTCAAACTTTTTGCTGTCATTAGTGTATTTTAGCAAAATGAAGATGATTCAAGCATTAATTTCATTGTGCTTTTGCTCATTTTGAAGATTTTGACATTTTCACCTGAAGTGTACAATCGGGCTGAAAATGCATTTAAAGCCATAAAAAGTTCATTTTGGCTCTCACACCTTAACTAAATGTTGTAGACTCAAACTTTTTGCTGTCATTAGTGTATTTTAGCAAAATGAAGATGATTCAAGCATTAATTTCATTGTGCTTTTGCTCATTTTGAAGATTTTGACATTTTCACCTGAAGTGTACAATCGGGCTGAAAATGCATTTAAAGCCATAAAAAGTTCATTTTGGCTCTCACACCTTAACTAAATGTTGTAGACTCAAACTTTTTGCTGTCATTAGTGTATTTTAGCAAAATGAAGATGATTCAAGCATTAATTTCATTGTGCTTTTGCTCATTTTGAAGATTTTGACATTTTCACCTGAAGTGTACAATCAGGCTGAAAATGCATTTAAAGCCATAAAAAGTTCATTTTGGCTCTCACACCTTAACTAAATGTTGTAGACTCAAACTTTTTGCTGTCATTAGTGTATGTTAGCAAAATGAAGATGATTCAATCATTAATTTCATTGTGCTTTTGCTCATTTTGAAGATTTTGACATTTTCACCTGAAGTGTACAATCAGGCTGAAAATGCATTTAAAGCCATAAAAAGTTCATTTTGGCTCTCACACCTTAACTAAATGTTGTAGACTCAAACTTTTTGCTGTCATTAGTGTATTTTAGCAAAATGAAGATGATTCAAGCATTAATTTCATTGTGCATTTGCTCATTTTGAAGATTTTGACATTTTCACCTGAAGTGTACAATTAGGGGCTGAAAACGCGTTTAAAGCAATAAAAAGTTCATTTTGGCTCTCACACCTTAACTAAATGTTGTAGACTCAAACTTTTTGCTGTCATTAGTATATTTTAGCAAAATGAAGATGATTCAAGCATTAATTTTATTGTGCTTTTGCTCATTTTGAAGATTTTGACATTTTCACCTGAAGTGTACAATCGGGCTGAAAATGCATTTAAAGCCATAAAAAGTTCATTTTGGCTCTCACACCTTAACTAAATGTTGTAGACTCAAACTTTTTGCTGTCATTAGTGTATTTTAGCAAAATGAAGATGATTCAAGCATTAATTTCATTGTGCTTTTGCTCATTTTGAAGATTTTGACATTTTCACCTGAAGTGTACAATCAGGCTGAAAATGCATTTAAAGCCATAAAAAGTTCATTTTGGCTCTCACACCTTAACTAAATGTTGTAGACTCAAACTTTTTGCTGTCATTAGTGTATTTTAGCAAAATGAAGATGATTCAAGCATTAATTTCATTGTGCTTTTGCTCATTTTGAAGATTTTGAGAATTTTCACCTGAAGTGTACAATTAGGGGCTGAAAACGCGTTTAAAGCAATAAAAAGTTCATTTTGGCTCTCACACCTTAACTAAATGTTGTAGACTCAAACTTTTTGCTGTCATTAGTGTATGTTAGCAAAATGAAGATGATTCAAGCATTAATTTCATTGTGCATTTGCTCATTTTGAAGATTTTGACATTTTCACCTGAAGTGTACAATTAGGGGCTGAAAACGCGTTTAAAGCAATAAAAAGTTCATTTTGGCTCTCACACCTTAACTAAATGTTGTAGACTCAAACTTTTTGCTGTCATTAGTGTATTTTAGCAAAATGAAGATGATTCAAGCATTAATTTCATTGTGCTTTTGCTCATTTTGAAGATTTTGACATTTTCACCTGAAGTGTACAATCAGGCTGAAAATGCATTTAAAGCCATAAAAAGTTCATTTTGGCTCTCACACCTTAACTAAATGTTGTAGACTCAAACTTTTTGCTGTCATTAGTGTATTTTAGCAAAATGAAGATGATTCAAGCATTAATTTCATTGTGCTTTTGCTCATTTTGAAGATTTTGACATTTTCACCTGAAGTGTACAATCGGGCTGAAAATGCATTTAAAGCCATAAAAAGTTCATTTTGGCTCTCACACCTTAACTAAATGTTGTAGACTCAAACTTTTTGCTGTCATTAGTGTATTTTAGCAAAATGAAGATGATTCAAGCATTAATTTCATTGTGCTTTTGCTCATTTTGAAGATTTTGACATTTTCACCTGAAGTGTACAATCGGGCTGAAAATGCATTTAAAGCCATAAAAAGTTCATTTTGGCTCTCACACCTTAACTAAATGTTGTAGACTCAAACTTTTTGCTGTCATTAGTGTATTTTAGCAAAATGAAGATGATTCAAGCATTAATTTCATTGTGCTTTTGCTCATTTTGAAGATTTTGACATTTTCACCTGAAGTGTACAATCGGGCTGAAAATGCATTTAAAGCCATAAAAAGTTCATTTTGGCTCTCACACCTTAACTAAATGTTGTAGACTCAAACTTTTTGCTGTCATTAGTGTATGTTAGCAAAATGAAGATGATTCAAGCATTAATTTCATTGTGCTTTTGCTCATTTTGAAGATTTTGACATTTTCACCTGAAGTGTACAATCAGGCTGAAAATGCATTTAAAGCCATAAAAAGTTCATTTTGGCTCTCACACCTTAACTAAATGTTGTAGACTCAAACTTTTTGCTGTCATTAGTGTATTTTAGCAAAATGAAGATGATTCAAGCATTAATTTCATTGTGCTTTTGCTCATTTTGAAGATTTTGACATTTTCACCTGAAGTGTACAATCAGGCTGAAAATGCATTTAAAGCCATAAAAAGTTCATTTTGGCTCTCACACCTTAACTAAATGTTGTAGACTCAAACTTTTTGCTGTCATTAGTGTATTTTAGCAAAATGAAGATGATTCAAGCATTAATTTCATTGTGCATTTGCTCATTTTGAAGATTTTGACATTTTCACCTGAAGTGTACAATTAGGGGCTGAAAACGCGTTTAAAGCAATAAAAAGTTCATTTTGGCTCTCACACCTTAACTAAATGTTGTAGACTCAAACTTTTTACTGTCATTAGTATATTTTAGCAAAATGAAGATGATTCAAGCATTAATTTTATTGTGCTTTTGCTCATTTTGAAGATTTTGACATTTTCACCTGAAGTGTACAATCGGGCTGAAAATGCATTTAAAGCCATAAAAAGTTCATTTTGGCTCTCACACCTTAACTAAATGTTGTAGACTCAAACTTTTTGCTGTCATTAGTGTATTTTAGCAAAATGAAGATGATTCAAGCATTAATTTCATTGTGCTTTTGTTCATTTTGAAGATTTTGACATTTTCACCTGAAGTGTACAATCAGGCTGAAAATGCATTTAAAGCCATAAAAAGTTCATTTTGGCTCTCACACCTTAACTAAATGTTGTAGACTCAAACTTTTTGCTGTCATTAGTGTATTTTAGCAAAATGAAGATGATTCAAGCATTAATTTCATTGTGCTTTTGCTCATTTTGAAGATTTTGAGAATTTTCACCTGAAGTGTACAATTAGGGGCTGAAAACGCGTTTAAAGCAATAAAAAGTTCATTTTGGCTCTCACACCTTAACTAAATGTTGTAGACTCAAACTTTTTGCTGTCATTAGTGTATGTTAGCAAAATGAAGATGATTCAAGCATTAATTTCATTGTGCTTTTGCTCATTTTGAAGATTTTGACATTTTCACCTGAAGTGTACAATCAGGCTGAAAATGCATTTAAAGCCATAAAAAGTTCATTTTGGCTCTCACACCTTAACTAAATGTTGTAGACTCAAACTTTTTGCTGTCATTAGTGTATTTTAGCAAAATGAAGATGATTCAAGCATTAATTTCATTGTGCTTTTGCTCATTTTGAAGATTTTGACATTTTCACCTGAAGTGTACAATCAGGCTGAAAATGCATTTAAAGCCATAAAAAGTTCATTTTGGCTCTCACACCTTAACTAAATGTTGTAGACTCAAACTTTTTGCTGTCATTAGTGTATTTTAGCAAAATGAAGATGATTCAAGCATTAATTTCATTGTGCTTTTGCTCATTTTGAAGATTTTGACATTTTCACCTGAAGTGTACAATCGGGCTGAAAATGCATTTAAAGCCATAAAAAGTTCATTTTGGCTCTCACACCTTAACTAAATGTTGTAGACTCAAACTTTTTGCTGTCATTAGTGTATTTTAGCAAAATGAAGATGATTCAAGCATTAATTTCATTGTGCTTTTGCTCATTTTGAAGATTTTGACATTTTCACCTGAAGTGTACAATCGGGCTGAAAATGCATTTAAAGCCATAAAAAGTTCATTTTGGCTCTCACACCTTAACTAAATGTTGTAGACTCAAACTTTTTGCTGTCATTAGTGTATTTTAGCAAAATGAAGATGATTCAAGCATTAATTTCATTGTGCTTTTGCTCATTTTGAAGATTTTGACATTTTCACCTGAAGTGTACAATCGGGCTGAAAATGCATTTAAAGCCATAAAAAGTTCATTTTGGCTCTCACACCTTAACTAAATGTTGTAGACTCAAACTTTTTGCTGTCATTAGTGTATGTTAGCAAAATGAAGATGATTCAAGCATTAATTTCATTGTGCTTTTGCTCATTTTGAAGATTTTGACATTTTCACCTGAAGTGTACAATCAGGCTGAAAATGCATTTAAAGCCATAAAAAGTTCATTTTGGCTCTCACACCTTAACTAAATGTTGTAGACTCAAACTTTTTGCTGTCATTAGTGTATTTTAGCAAAATGAAGATGATTCAAGCATTAATTTCATTGTGCTTTTGCTCATTTTGAAGATTTTGACATTTTCACCTGAAGTGTACAATCAGGCTGAAAATGCATTTAAAGCCATAAAAAGTTCATTTTGGCTCTCACACCTTAACTAAATGTTGTAGACTCAAACTTTTTGCTGTCATTAGTGTATTTTAGCAAAATGAAGATGATTCAAGCATTAATTTCATTGTGCATTTGCTCATTTTGAAGATTTTGACATTTTCACCTGAAGTGTACAATCGGGCTGAAAATGCATTTAAAGCCATAAAAAGTTCATTTTGTCTCTCACACCTTAACTAAATGTTGTAGACTCAAACTTTTTGCTGTCATTAGTGTATTTTAGCAAAATGAAGATGATTCAAGCATTAATTTCATTGTGCTTTTGCTCATTTTGAAGATTTTGACATTTTCACCTGAAGTGTACAATCAGGCTGAAAATGCATTTAAAGCCATAAAAAGTTCATTTTGGCTCTCACACCTTAACTAAATGTTGTAGACTCAAACTTTTTGCTGTCATTAGTGTATTTTAGCAAAATGAAGATGATTCAAGCATTAATTTTATTGTGCTTTTGCTCATTTTGAAGATTTTGACATTTTCACCTGAAGTGTACAATCGGGCTGAAAATGCATTTAAAGCCATAAAAAGTTCATTTTGGCTCTCACACCTTAACTAAATGTTGTAGACTCAAACTTTTTGCTGTCATTAGTGTATTTTAGCAAAATGAAGATGATTCAAGCATTAATTTCATTGTGCTTTTGCTCATTTTGAAGATTTTGACATTTTCACCTGAAGTGTACAATCAGGCTGAAAATGCATTTAAAGCCATAAAAAGTTCATTTTGGCTCTCACACCTTAACTAAATGTTGTAGACTCAAACTTTTTGCTGTCATTAGTGTATTTTAGCAAAATGAAGATGATTCAAGCATTAATTTCATTGTGCTTTTGCTCATTTTGAAGATTTTGAGAATTTTCACCTGAAGTGTACAATTAGGGGCTGAAAACGCGTTTAAAGCAATAAAAAGTTCATTTTGGCTCTCACACCTTAACTAAATGTTGTAGACTCAAACTTTTTGCTGTCATTAGTGTATGTTAGCAAAATGAAGATGATTCAAGCATTAATTTCATTGTGCTTTTGCTCATTTTGAAGATTTTGACATTTTCACCTGAAGTGTACAATCAGGCTGAAAATGCATTTAAAGCCATAAAAAGTTCATTTTGGCTCTCACACCTTAACTAAATGTTGTAGACTCAAACTTTTTGCTGTCATTAGTGTATTTTAGCAAAATGAAGATGATTCAAGCATTAATTTCATTGTGCTTTTGCTCATTTTGAAGATTTTGACATTTTCACCTGAAGTGTACAATCAGGCTGAAAATGCATTTAAAGCCATAAAAAGTTCATTTTGGCTCTCACACCTTAACTAAATGTTGTAGACTCAAACTTTTTGCTGTCATTAGTGTATTTTAGCAAAATGAAGATGATTCAAGCATTAATTTCATTGTGCTTTTGCTCATTTTGAAGATTTTGACATTTTCACCTGAAGTGTACAATCGGGCTGAAAATGCATTTAAAGCCATAAAAAGTTCATTTTGGCTCTCACACCTTAACTAAATGTTGTAGACTCAAACTTTTTGCTGTCATTAGTGTATTTTAGCAAAATGAAGATGATTCAAGCATTAATTTCATTGTGCTTTTGCTCATTTTGAAGATTTTGACATTTTCACCTGAAGTGTACAATCAGGCTGAAAATGCATTTAAAGCCATAAAAAGTTCATTTTGGCTCTCACACCTTAACTAAATGTTGTAGACTCAAACTTTTTGCTGTCATTAGTGTATTTTAGCAAAATGAAGATGATTCAAGCATTAATTTCATTGTGCTTTTGCTCATTTTGAAGATTTTGAGAATTTTCACCTGAAGTGTACAATTAGGGGCTGAAAACGCGTTTAAAGCAATAAAAAGTTCATTTTGGCTCTCACACCTTAACTAAATGTTGTAGACTCAAACTTTTTGCTGTCATTAGTGTATGTTAGCAAAATGAAGATGATTCAAGCATTAATTTCATTGTGCTTTTGCTCATTTTGAAGATTTTGACATTTTCACCTGAAGTGTACAATCAGGCTGAAAATGCATTTAAAGCCATAAAAAGTTCATTTTGGCTCTCACACCTTAACTAAATGTTGTAGACTCAAACTTTTTGCTGTCATTAGTGTATTTTAGCAAAATGAAGATGATTCAAGCATTAATTTCATTGTGCTTTTGCTCATTTTGAAGATTTTGACATTTTCACCTGAAGTGTACAATCAGGCTGAAAATGCATTTAAAGCCATAAAAAGTTCATTTTGGCTCTCACACCTTAACTAAATGTTGTAGACTCAAACTTTTTGCTGTCATTAGTGTATTTTAGCAAAATGAAGATGATTCAAGCATTAATTTCATTGTGCTTTTGCTCATTTTGAAGATTTTGACATTTTCACCTGAAGTGTACAATCGGGCTGAAAATGCATTTAAAGCCATAAAAAGTTCATTTTGGCTCTCACACCTTAACTAAATGTTGTAGACTCAAACTTTTTGCTGTCATTAGTGTATTTTAGCAAAATGAAGATGATTCAAGCATTAATTTCATTGTGCTTTTGCTCATTTTGAAGATTTTGACATTTTCACCTGAAGTGTACAATCGGGCTGAAAATGCATTTAAAGCCATAAAAAGTTCATTTTGGCTCTCACACCTTAACTAAATGTTGTAGACTCAAACTTTTTGCTGTCATTAGTGTATTTTAGCAAAATGAAGATGATTCAAGCATTAATTTCATTGTGCTTTTGCTCATTTTGAAGATTTTGACATTTTCACCTGAAGTGTACAATCAGGCTGAAAATGCATTTAAAGCCATAAAAAGTTCATTTTGGCTCTCACACCTTAACTAAATGTTGTAGACTCAAACTTTTTGCTGTCATTAGTGTATGTTAGCAAAATGAAGATGATTCAATCATTAATTTCATTGTGCTTTTGCTCATTTTGAAGATTTTGACATTTTCACCTGAAGTGTACAATCAGGCTGAAAATGCATTTAAAGCCATAAAAAGTTCATTTTGGCTCTCACACCTTAACTAAATGTTGTAGACTCAAACTTTTTGCTGTCATTAGTGTATTTTAGCAAAATGAAGATGATTCAAGCATTAATTTCATTGTGCATTTGCTCATTTTGAAGATTTTGACATTTTCACCTGAAGTGTACAATTAGGGGCTGAAAACGCGTTTAAAGCAATAAAAAGTTCATTTTGGCTCTCACACCTTAACTAAATGTTGTAGACTCAAACTTTTTGCTGTCATTAGTATATTTTAGCAAAATGAAGATGATTCAAGCATTAATTTTATTGTGCTTTTGCTCATTTTGAAGATTTTGACATTTTCACCTGAAGTGTACAATCGGGCTGAAAATGCATTTAAAGCCATAAAAAGTTCATTTTGGCTCTCACACCTTAACTAAATGTTGTAGACTCAAACTTTTTGCTGTCATTAGTGTATTTTAGCAAAATGAAGATGATTCAAGCATTAATTTCATTGTGCTTTTGCTCATTTTGAAGATTTTGACATTTTCACCTGAAGTGTACAATCAGGCTGAAAATGCATTTAAAGCCATAAAAAGTTCATTTTGGCTCTCACACCTTAACTAAATGTTGTAGACTCAAACTTTTTGCTGTCATTAGTGTATTTTAGCAAAATGAAGATGATTCAAGCATTAATTTCATTGTGCTTTTGCTCATTTTGAAGATTTTGAGAATTTTCACCTGAAGTGTACAATTAGGGGCTGAAAACGCGTTTAAAGCAATAAAAAGTTCATTTTGGCTCTCACACCTTAACTAAATGTTGTAGACTCAAACTTTTTGCTGTCATTAGTGTATGTTAGCAAAATGAAGATGATTCAAGCATTAATTTCATTGTGCATTTGCTCATTTTGAAGATTTTGACATTTTCACCTGAAGTGTACAATTAGGGGCTGAAAACGCGTTTAAAGCAATAAAAAGTTCATTTTGGCTCTCACACCTTAACTAAATGTTGTAGACTCAAACTTTTTGCTGTCATTAGTGTATTTTAGCAAAATGAAGATGATTCAAGCATTAATTTCATTGTGCTTTTGCTCATTTTGAAGATTTTGACATTTTCACCTGAAGTGTACAATCAGGCTGAAAATGCATTTAAAGCCATAAAAAGTTCATTTTGGCTCTCACACCTTAACTAAATGTTGTAGACTCAAACTTTTTGCTGTCATTAGTGTATTTTAGCAAAATGAAGATGATTCAAGCATTAATTTCATTGTGCTTTTGCTCATTTTGAAGATTTTGACATTTTCACCTGAAGTGTACAATCGGGCTGAAAATGCATTTAAAGCCATAAAAAGTTCATTTTGGCTCTCACACCTTAACTAAATGTTGTAGACTCAAACTTTTTGCTGTCATTAGTGTATTTTAGCAAAATGAAGATGATTCAAGCATTAATTTCATTGTGCTTTTGCTCATTTTGAAGATTTTGACATTTTCACCTGAAGTGTACAATCGGGCTGAAAATGCATTTAAAGCCATAAAAAGTTCATTTTGGCTCTCACACCTTAACTAAATGTTGTAGACTCAAACTTTTTGCTGTCATTAGTGTATTTTAGCAAAATGAAGATGATTCAAGCATTAATTTCATTGTGCTTTTGCTCATTTTGAAGATTTTGACATTTTCACCTGAAGTGTACAATCGGGCTGAAAATGCATTTAAAGCCATAAAAAGTTCATTTTGGCTCTCACACCTTAACTAAATGTTGTAGACTCAAACTTTTTGCTGTCATTAGTGTATGTTAGCAAAATGAAGATGATTCAAGCATTAATTTCATTGTGCTTTTGCTCATTTTGAAGATTTTGACATTTTCACCTGAAGTGTACAATCAGGCTGAAAATGCATTTAAAGCCATAAAAGTTCATTTTGGCTCTCACACCTTAACTAAATGTTGTAGACTCAAACTTTTTGCTGTCATTAGTGTATTTTAGCAAAATGAAGATGATTCAAGCATTAATTTCATTGTGCTTTTGCTCATTTTGAAGATTTTGACATTTTCACC
>NW_028233558.1:0-48431 GCF_054856555.1 Leptonotus elevatus | reverse complement strand
GTGTATTTTAGCAAAATGAAGATGATTCAAGCATTAATTTCATTGTGCTTTTGCTCATTTTGAAGATTTTGACATTTTCACCTGAAGTGTACAATCAGGCTGAAAATGCATTTAAAGCCATAAAAAGTTCATTTTGGCTCTCACACCTTAACTAAATGTTGTAGACTCAAACTTTTTGCTGTCATTAGTGTATGTTAGCAAAATGAAGATGATTCAAGCATTAATTTCATTGTGCTTTTGCTCATTTTGAAGATTTTGACATTTTCACCTGAAGTGTACAATCAGGCTGAAAATGCATTTAAAGCCATAAAAAGTTCATTTTGGCTCTCACACCTTAACTAAATGTTGTAGACTCAAACTTTTTGCTGTCATTAGTGTATTTTAGCAAAATGAAGATGATTCAAGCATTAATTTCATTGTGCTTTTGCTCATTTTGAAGATTTTGACATTTTCACCTGAAGTGTACAATTAGGCTGAAAACGCGTTTAAAGCAATAAAAAGTTCATTTTGGCTCTCACACCTTAACTAAATGTTGTAGACTCAAACTTTTTGCTGTCCATTAGTGTATTTAGCAAAATGAAGATGATTCAAGCATTAATTTCATTGTGCTTTTGCTCATTTGAAGATTTTGACATTTTCACCTGAAGTGTACAATCAGGCTGAAAATGCATTTAAAGCCATAAAAAGTTCATTTTGGCTCTCACACCTTAACTAAATGTTGTAGACTCAAACTTTTTGCTGTCATTAGTGTATGTTAGCAAAATGAAGATGATTCAAGCATTAATTTCATTGTGCTTTTGCTCATTTTGAAGATTTTGACATTTTCACCTGAAGTGTACAATTAGGGGCTGAAAATCGCGTTTAAAGCAATAAAAAGTTCATTTTGGCTCTCACACCTTAACTAAATGTTGTAGACTCAAACTTTTTGCTGTCATTAGTGATATTTTAGCAAAATGAAGATGATTCAAGCATTAATTTCATTGTGCTTTTGCTCATTTTGAAGATTTTGACATTTTCACCTGAAGTGTACAATCGGGCTGAAAATGCAGTTTAAAGCAATAAAAAGTTCATTTTGGCTCTCACACCTTAACTAAATGTTGTAGACTCAAACTTTTGCTGTCATTAGTGTATTTTAGCAAAATGAAGATGATTCAAGCATTAATTTCATTGTGCTTTTGCTCATTTTGAAGATTTTGACATTTTCACCTGAAGTGTACAATCAGGGCTGAAAATGCATTTAAAGCCATAAAAAGTTCATTTTGGCTCTCACACCTTAACTAAATGTTGTAGACTCAAACTTTTTGCTGTCATTAGTGTATTTTAGCAAAATGAAGATGATTCAAGCATTAATTTCATTGTGCTTTTGCTCATTTTGAAGATTTTGACATTTTCACCTGAAGTGTACAATCAGGGCTGAAAATGCAGTTTAAAGCCATAAAAAGTTCATTTTGGCTCTCACACCTTAACTAAATGTTGTAGACTCAAACTTTTTGCTGTCATTAGTGTATTTTAGCAAAATGAAGATGATTCAAGCATTAATTTCATTGTGCTTTTGCTCATTTTGAAGATTTTGACATTTTCACCTGAAGTGTACATTAGGGCTGAAAATGCATTTAAAGCATAAAAAGTTCATTTTGGCTCTCACACCTTAACTAAATGTTGTAGACTCAAACTTTTTGCTGTCATTAGTGTATGTTAGCAAAATGAAGATGATTCAAGCATTAATTTCATTGTGCTTTTGCTCATTTTGAAGATTTTGACATTTTCACCTGAAGTGTACAATAGGCTGAAAATGCATTTAAAGCCATAAAAAGTTCATTTTGGCTCTCACACCTTAACTAAATGTTGTAGACTCAAACTTTTTGCTGTCATTAGTGTATGTTAGCAAAATGAAGATGATTCAAGCATTAATTTCATTGTGCTTTTGCTCATTTTGAAGATTTTGACATTTTCACCTGAAGTGTACAATTAGGGGCTGAAAACGCGATTTAAAGCAATAAAAAGTTCATTTTGGCTCTCACACCTTAACTAAATGTTGTAGACTCAAACTTTTTGCTGTCATTAGTGTATGTTAGCAAAATGAAGATGATTCAAGCATTAATTTCATTGTGCTTTTGCTCATTTTGAAGATTTTGACATTTTCACCTGAAGTGTACAATCAGGCTGAAAATGCATTTAAAGCCATAAAAAGTTCATTTTGGCTCTCACACCTTAACTAAATGTTGTAGACTCAAACTTTTTGCTGTCATTAGTGTATGTTAGCAAAATGAAGATGATTCAAGCATTAATTTCATTGTGCTTTTGCTCATTTTGAAGATTTTGACATTTTCACCTGAAGTGTACAATCAGGCTGAAAATGCATTTAAAGCCATAAAAAGTTCATTTTGGCTCTCACACCTTAACTAAATGTTGTAGACTCAAACTTTTTGCTGTCATTAGTGTATGTTAGCAAAATGAAGATGATTCAAGCATTAATTTCATTGTGCTTTTGCTCATTTTGAAGATTTTGACATTTTCACCTGAAGTGTACAATCAGGCTGAAAATGCATTTAAAGCCATAAAAAGTTCATTTTGGCTCTCACACCTTAACTAAATGTTGTAGACTCAAACTTTTTGCTGTCATTAGTGTATTTTAGCAAAATGAAGATGATTCAAGCATTAATTTCATTGTGCTTTTGCTCATTTTGAAGATTTTGACATTTTCACCTGAAGTGTACAATCAGGCTGAAAATGCATTTAAAGCCATAAAAGTTCATTTTGGCTCTCACACCTTAACTAAATGTTGTAGACTCAAACTTTTTGCTGTCATTAGTGTATGTTAGCAAAATGAAGATGATTCAAGCATTAATTTCATTGTGCTTTTGCTCATTTTGAAGATTTTGACATTTTCACCTGAAGTGTACAATCAGGCTGAAAATGCATTTAAAGCCATAAAAAGTTCATTTTGGCTCTCACACCTTAACTAAATGTTGTAGACTCAAACTTTTTGCTGTCATTAGTGTATGTTAGCAAAATGAAGATGATTCAAGCATTAATTTCATTGTGCTTTTGCTCATTTTGAAGATTTTGACATTTTCACCTGAAGTGTACAATCAGGCTGAAAATGCATTTAAAGCCATAAAAAGTTCATTTTGGCTCTCACACCTTAACTAAATGTTGTAGACTCAAACTTTTTGCTGTCATTAGTGTATGTTAGCAAAATGAAGATGATTCAAGCATTAATTTCATTGTGCTTTTGCTCATTTTGAAGATTTTGACATTTTCACCTGAAGTGTACAATCAGGCTGAAAATGCATTTAAAGCCATAAAAAGTTCATTTTGGCTCTCACACCTTAACTAAATGTTGTAGACTCAAACTTTTTGCTGTCATTAGTGTATGTTAGCAAAATGAAGATGATTCAAGCATTAATTTCATTGTGCTTTTGCTCATTTTGAAGATTTTGACATTTTCACCTGAAGTGTACAATCAGGCTGAAAATGCATTTAAAGCCATAAAAAGTTCATTTTGGCTCTCACACCTTAACTAAATGTTGTAGACTCAAACTTTTTGCTGTCATTAGTGTATGTTAGCAAAATGAAGATGATTCAAGCATTAATTTCATTGTGCTTTTGCTCATTTTGAAGATTTTGACATTTTCACCTGAAGTGTACAATCAGGCTGAAATGCATTTAAAGCCATAAAAAGTTCATTTTGGCTCTCACACCTTAACTAAATGTTGTAGACTCAAACTTTTTGCTGTCATTAGTGTATTTTAGCAAAATGAAGATGATTCAAGCATTAATTTCATTGTGCTTTTGCTCATTTTGAAGATTTTGACATTTTCACCTGAAGTGTACAATCAGGGCTGAAAAGCATTTAAAGCAATAAAAGTTCATTTTGGCTCTCACACCTTAACTAAATGTTGTAGACTCAAACTTTTTGCTGTCATTAGTGTATTTTAGCAAAATGAAGATGATTCAAGCATTAATTTCATTGTGCTTTTGCTCATTTTGAAGATTTTGACATTTTCACCTGAAGTGTACAATCAGGCTGAAAATGCATTTAAAGCCATAAAAAGTTCATTTTGGCTCTCACACCTTAACTAAATGTTGTAGACTCAAACTTTTTGCTGTCATTAGTGTACTTTAGCAAAATGAAGATGATTCAAGCATTAATTTCATTGTGCTTTTGCTCATTTTGAAGATTTTGACATTTTCACCTGAGTGTACAATCAGGGCTGAAAATGCATTTAAAGCCATAAAAAGTTCATTTTGGCTCTCACACCTTAACTAAATGTTGTAGACTCAAACTTTTTGCTGTCATTAGTGTATGTTAGCAAAATGAAGATGATTCAAGCATTAATTTCATTGTGCTTTTGCTCATTTTGAAGATTTTGACATTTTCACCTGAAGTGTACAATCAGCTGAAAATGCATTTAAAGCCATAAAAAGTTCATTTTGGCTCTCACACCTTAACTAAATGTTGTAGACTCAAACTTTTTGCTGTCATTAGTGTATTTTAGCAAAATGAAGATGATTCAATCATTAATTTCATTGTGCTTTTGCTCATTTTGAAGATTTTGACATTTTCACCTGAAGTGTACAATCAGGCTGAAAATGCATTTAAAGCCATAAAAAGTTCATTTTGGCTCTCACACCTTAACTAAATGTTGTAGACTCAAACTTTTTGCTGTCATTAGTGTATTTTAGCAAAATGAAGATGATTCAAGCATTAATTTCATTGTGCTTTTGCTCATTTTGAAGATTTTGACATTTTCACCTGAAGTGTACAATCAGGCTGAAAATGCATTTAAAGCCATAAAAAGTTCATTTTGGCTCTCACACCTTAACTAAATGTTGTAGACTCAAACTTTTTGCTGTCATTAGTGTACTTTAGCAAAATGAAGATGATTCAAGCATTAATTTCATTGTGCTTTTGCTCATTTTGAAGATTTTGACATTTTCACCTGAAGTGTACAATCAGGCTGAAAATGCATTTAAAGCCATAAAAAGTTCATTTTGGCTCTCACACCTTAACTAAATGTTGTAGACTCAAACTTTTTGCTGTCATTAGTGTATTTTAGCAAAATGAAGATGATTCAAGCATTAATTTCATTGTGCTTTTGCTCATTTTGAAGATTTTGACATTTTCACCTGAAGTGTACAATCGGGCTGAAAATGCATTTAAAGCCATAAAAAGTTCATTTTGGCTCTCACACCTTAACTAAATGTTGTAGACTCAAACTTTTTGCTGTCATTAGTGTATTTTAGCAAAATGAAGATGATTCAAGCATTAATTTCATTGTGCTTTTGCTCATTTTGAAGATTTTGACATTTTCACCTGAAGTGTACAATTAGGCTGAAAATGCATTTAAAGCAATAAAAGTTCATTTTGGCTCTCACACCTTAACTAAATGTTGTAGACTCAAACTTTTTGCTGTCATTAGTGTATTTTAGCAAAATGAAGATGATTCAAGCATTAATTTCATTGTGCTTTTGCTCATTTTGAAGATTTTGACATTTTCACCTGAAGTGTACAATAGGGCTGAAAATGCATTTAAAGCCATAAAAAGTTCATTTTGGCTCTCACACCTTAACTAAATGTTGTAGACTCAAACTTTTTGCTGTCATTAGTGTATTTTAGCAAAATGAAGATGATTCAAGCATTAATTTCATTGTGCTTTTGCTCATTTTGAAGATTTTGACATTTTCACCTGAAGTGTACAATCGGGCTGAAAATGCATTTAAAGCCATAAAAAGTTCATTTTGGCTCTCACACCTTAACTAAATGTTGTAGACTCAAACTTTTTGCTGTCATTAGTGTATGTTAGCAAAATGAAGATGATTCAAGCATTAATTTCATTGTGCTTTTGCTCATTTTGAAGATTTTGACATTTTCACCTGAAGTGTACAATAGGGCTGAAAATGCATTTAAAGCCATAAAAAGTTCATTTTGGCTCTCACACCTTAACTAAATGTTGTAGACTCAAACTTTTTGCTGTCATTAGTGTATTTTAGCAAAATGAAGATGATTCAAGCATTAATTTCATTGTGCTTTTGCTCATTTTGAAGATTTTGACATTTTCACCTGAAGTGTACAATTAGGGGCTGAAAACGCGTTTAAAGCAATAAAAAGTTCATTTTGGCTCTCACACCTTAACTAAATGTTGTAGACTCAAACTTTTTGCTGTCATTAGTAGTATTTTAGCAAAATGAAGATGATTCAAGCATTAATTTCATTGTGCTTTTGCTCATTTGAAGATTTTGACATTTTCACCTGAAGTGTACAATCGGGCTGAAAATGCATTTAAAGCCATAAAAAGTTCATTTTGGCTCTCACACCTTAACTAAATGTTGTAGACTCAAACTTTTTGCTGTCATTAGTGTATGTTAGCAAAATGAAGATGATTCAAGCATTAATTTCATTGTGCTTTTGCTCATTTTGAAGATTTTGACATTTTCACCTGAAGTGTACAATCAGGCTGAAAATGCATTTAAAGCCATAAAAAGTTCATTTTGGCTCTCACACCTTAACTAAATGTTGTAGACTCAAACTTTTTGCTGTCATTAGTGTATTTTAGCAAAATGAAGATGATTCAAGCATTAATTTCATTGTGCTTTTGCTCATTTTGAAGATTTTGACATTTTCACCTGAAGTGTACAATCAGGCTGAAAATGCATTTAAAGCCATAAAAAGTTCATTTTGGCTCTCACACCTTAACTAAATGTTGTAGACTCAAACTTTTTGCTGTCATTAGTGTATTTTAGCAAAATGAAGATGATTCAAGCATTAATTTCATTGTGCTTTTGCTCATTTTGAAGATTTTGACATTTTCACCTGAAGTGTACAATCAGGGCTGAAAATGCATTTAAAGCCATAAAAAGTTCATTTTGGCTCTCACACCTTAACTAAATGTTGTAGACTCAAACTTTTTGCTGTCATTAGTGTATTTTAGCAAAATGAAGATGATTCAAGCATTAATTTCATTGTGCTTTTGCTCATTTTGAAGATTTTGACATTTTCACCTGAAGGTGTACAATCAGGCTGAAAATGCATTTAAAGCCATAAAAAGTTCATTTTGGCTCTCACACCTTAACTAAATGTTGTAGACTCAAACTTTTTGCTGTCATTAGTGTATGTTAGCAAAATGAAGATGATTCAAGCATTAATTTCATTGTGCTTTTGCTCATTTTGAAGATTTTGACATTTTCACCTGAAGTGTACAATCAGGCTGAAAATGCATTTAAAGCCATAAAAAGTTCATTTTGGCTCTCACACCTTAACTAAATGTTGTAGACTCAAACTTTTTGCTGTCATTAGTGTATTTTAGCAAAATGAAGATGATTCAAGCATTAATTTCATTGTGCTTTTGCTCATTTTGAAGATTTTGACATTTTCACCTGAAGTGTACAATCGGGCTGAAAATGCATTTAAAGCCATAAAAAGTTCATTTTGGCTCTCACACCTTAACTAAATGTTGTAGACTCAAACTTTTTGCTGTCATTAGTGTATTTTAGCAAAATGAAGATGATTCAAGCATTAATTTCATTGTGCTTTTGCTCATTTTGAAGATTTTGACATTTTCACCTGAAGTGTACAATCAGGCTGAAAATGCATTTAAAGCCATAAAAAGTTCATTTTGGCTCTCACACCTTAACTAAATGTTGTAGACTCAAACTTTTTGCTGTCATTAGTGTATGTTAGCAAAATGAAGATGATTCAAGCATTAATTTCATTGTGCTTTTGCTCATTTTGAAGATTTTGACATTTTCACCTGAAGTGTACAATCAGGCTGAAAATGCATTTAAAGCCATAAAAAGTTCATTTTGGCTCTCACACCTTAACTAAATGTTGTAGACTCAAACTTTTTGCTGTCATTAGTGTATTTTAGCAAAATGAAGATGATTCAAGCATTAATTTCATTGTGCTTTTGCTCATTTTGAAGATTTTGACATTTTCACCTGAAGTGTACAATCGGGCTGAAAATGCATTTAAAGCCATAAAAAGTTCATTTTGGCTCTCACACCTTAACTAAATGTTGTAGACTCAAACTTTTTGCTGTCATTAGTGTATGTTAGCAAAATGAAGATGATTCAAGCATTAATTTCATTGTGCTTTTGCTCATTTTGAAGATTTTGACATTTTCACCTGAAGTGTACAATCAGGCTGAAAATGCATTTAAAGCCATAAAAAGTTCATTTTGGCTCTCACACCTTAACTAAATGTTGTAGACTCAAACTTTTTGCTGTCATTAGTGTATTTTAGCAAAATGAAGATGATTCAAGCATTAATTTCATTGTGCTTTTGCTCATTTTGAAGATTTTGACATTTTCACCTGAAGTGTACAATTAGGGGCTGAAAACGCGTTTAAAGCAATAAAAAGTTCATTTTGGCTCTCACACCTTAACTAAATGTTGTAGACTCAACTTTTTGCTGTCATTAGTATATTTTAGCAAAATGAAGATGATTCAAGCATTAATTTTCATTGTGCTTTTGCTCATTTTGAAGATTTTGACATTTTCACCTGAAGTGTACAATCGGGCTGAAAATGCATTTAAAGCCATAAAAAGTTCATTTTGGCTCTCACACCTTAACTAAATGTTGTAGACTCAAACTTGTTGCTGTCATTAGTGTATTTTAGCAAAATGAAGATGATTCAAGCATTAATTTCATTGTGCTTTTGCTCATTTTGAAGATTTTGACATTTTCACCTGAAGTGTACAATCAGGCTGAAAATGCATTTAAAGCCATAAAAAGTTCATTTTGGCTCTCACACCTTAACTAAATGTTGTAGACTCAAACTTTTTGCTGTCATTAGTGTATTTTAGCAAAATGAAGATGATTCAAGCATTAATTTCATTGTGCTTTTGCTCATTTTGAGATTTTGACATTTTCACCTGAAGTGTACAATCGGGCTGAAAATGCATTTAAAGCCATAAAAAGTTCATTTTGGCTCTCACACCTTAACTAAATGTTGTAGACTCAAACTTTTTGCTGTCATTAGTGTATTTTAGCAAAATGAAGATGATTCAAGCATTAATTTCATTGTGCTTTTGCTCATTTTGAAGATTTTGACATTTTCACCTGAAGTGTACAATCGGGCTGAAAATGCATTTAAAGCCATAAAAAGTTCATTTTGCTCTCACACCTTAACTAAATGTTGTAGACTCAAACTTTTTGCTGTCATTAGTGTATGTTAGCAAAATGAAGATGATTCAAGCATTAATTTCATTGTGCTTTTGCTCATTTTGAAGATTTTGACATTTTCACCTGAAGTGTACAATCAGGCTGAAAATGCATTTAAAGCCATAAAAAGTTCATTTTGGCTCTCACACCTTAACTAAATGTTGTAGACTCAAACTTTTTGCTGTCATTAGTGTATGTTAGCAAAATGAAGATGATTCAAGCATTAATTTCATTGTGCTTTTGCTCATTTTGAAGATTTTGACATTTTCACCTGAAGTGTACAATTAGGGGCTGAAAACGCGTTTAAAGCAATAAAAAGTTCATTTTGGCTCTCACACCTTAACTAAATGTTGTAGACTCAAACTTTTTGCTGTCATTAGTATATTTTAGCAAAATGAAGATGATTCAAGCATTAATTTTATTGTGCTTTTGCTCATTTTGAAGATTTTGACATTTTCACCTGAAGTGTACAATCGGGCTGAAAATGCATTTAAAGCCATAAAAAGTTCATTTTGGCTCTCACACCTTAACTAAATGTTGTAGACTCAAACTTTTTGCTGTCATTAGTGTATGTTAGCAAAATGAAGATGATTCAAGCATTAATTTCATTGTGCTTTTGCTCATTTTGAAGATTTTGACATTTTCACCTGAAGTGTACAATCAGGCTGAAAATGCATTTAAAGCCATAAAAAGTTCATTTTGGCTCTCACACCTTAACTAAATGTTGTAGACTCAAACTTTTTGCTGTCATTAGTGTATTTTAGCAAAATGAAGATGATTCAAGCATTAATTTCATTGTGCTTTTGCTCATTTGAAGATTTTGACATTTTCACCTGAAGTGTACAATCAGGCTGAAAATGCATTTAAAGCCATAAAAAGTTCATTTTGGCTCTCACACCTTAACTAAATGTTGTAGACTCAAACTTTTTGCTGTCATTAGTGTATGTTAGCAAAATGAAGATGATTCAAGCATTAATTTCATTGTGCTTTTGCTCATTTTGAAGATTTTGACATTTTCACCTGAAGTGTACAATCAGGCTGAAAATGCATTTAAAGCCATAAAAAGTTCATTTTGGCTCTCACACCTTAACTAAATGTTGTAGACTCAAACTTTTTGCTGTCATTAGTGTATTTTAGCAAAATGAAGATGATTCAAGCATTAATTTCATTGTGCTTTTGCTGCATTTTGAAGATTTTGACATTTTCACCTGAGGTGTACAATCAGGCTGAAAATGCATTTAAAGCCATAAAATGTTCATTTTGGCTCTCACACCTTAACTAAATGTTGTAGACTCAAACTTTTTGCTGTCATTAGTGTATGTTAGCAAAATGAAGATGATTCAAGCATTAATTTCATTGTGCTTTTGCTCATTTTGAAGATTTTGACATTTTCACCTGAAGTGTACAATCAGGCTGAAAATGCATTTAAAGCCATAAAAAGTTCATTTGGCTCTCACACCTTAACTAAATGTTGTAGACTCAAACTTTTTGCTGTCATTAGTGTATTTTAGCAAAATGAAGATGATTCAAGCATTAATTTCATTGTGCTTTTGCTCATTTTGAAGATTTTGACATTTTCACCTGAAGTGTACAATTAGGGGCTGAAAACGCGTTTAAAGCAATAAAAAGTTCATTTTGGCTCTCACACCTTAACTAAATGTTGTAGACTCAAACTTTTTGCTGTCATTAGTATATTTTAGCAAAATGAAGATGATTCAAGCATTAATTTCATTGTGCTTTTGCTCATTTTGAAGATTTTGACATTTTCACCTGAAGTGTACAATCAGGCTGAAAATGCATTTAAAGCCATAAAAAGTTCATTTTGGCTCTCACACCTTAACTAAATGTTGTAGACTCAAACTTTTTGCTGTCATTAGTGTATGTTAGCAAAATGAAGATGATTCAATCATTAATTTCATTGTGCTTTTGCTCATTTTGAAGATTTTGACATTTTCACCTGAGTGTACAATCAGGCTGAAAATGCATTTAAAGCCATAAAAAGTTCATTTTGGCTCTCACACCTTAACTAAATGTTGTAGACTCAAACTTTTTGCTGTCATTAGTGTATTTTAGCAAAATGAAGATGATTCAAGCATTAATTTCATTGTGCTTTTGCTCATTTTGAAGATTTTGACATTTTCACCTGAAGTGTACAATCGGGCTGAAAATGCATTTAAAGCCAAAAAAGTTCATTTTGGCTCTCACACCTTAACTAAATGTTGTAGACTCAAACTTTTGCTGTCATTAGTGTATGTTAGCAAAATGAAGATGATTCAAGCATTAATTTCATTGTGCTTTTGCTCATTTTGAAGATTTTGACATTTTCACCTGAAGTGTACAATCAGGCTGAAAATGCATTTAAAGCCATAAAAAGTTCATTTTGGCTCTCACACCTTAACTAAATGTTGTAGACTCAAACTTTTTGCTGTCATTAGTGTATTTTAGCAAAATGAAGATGATTCAAGCATTAATTTCATTGTGCTTTTGCTCATTTTGAAGATTTTGACATTTTCACCTGAAGTGTACAATTAGGGGCTGAAAACGCGTTTAAAGCAATAAAAAGTTCATTTTGGCTCTCACACCTTAACTAAATGTTGTAGACTCAAACTTTTTGCTGTCATTAGTATATTTTAGCAAAATGAAGATGATTCAAGCATTAATTTCATTGTGCTTTTGCTCATTTTGAAGATTTTGACATTTTCACCTGAAGTGTACAATCAGGCTGAAAATGCATTTAAAGCCATAAAAAGTTCATTTTGGCTCTCACACCTTAACTAAATGTTGTAGACTCAAACTTTTTGCTGTCATTAGTGTACTTTAGCAAAATGAAGATGATTCAAGCATTAATTTCATTGTGCTTTTGCTCATTTTGAAGATTTTGACATTTTCACCTGAAGTGTACAATTAGGGCTGAAAACGCGTTTAAAGCAATAAAAAGTTAATTTTGGCTCTCACACCTTAACTAAATGTTGTAGACTCAAACTTTTTGCTGTCATTAGTATATTTTAGCAAAATGAAGATGATTCAAGCATTAATTTTATTGTGCTTTTGCTCATTTTGAAGATTTTGACATTTTCACCTGAAGTGTACAATCGGGCTGAAAATGCATTTAAAGCCATAAAAAGTTCATTTTGGCTCTCACACCTTAACTAAATGTTGTAGACTCAAACTTTTTGCTGTCATTAGTGTATGCTAGCAAAATGAAGATGATTCAATCATTAATTTCATTGTGCTTTTGCTCATTTTGAAGATTTTGACATTTTCACCTGAAGTGTACAATCAGGCTGAAAATGCATTTAAAGCCATAAAAAGTTCATTTTGGCTCTCACACCTTAACTAAATGTTGTAGACTCAAACTTTTTGCTGTCATTAGTGTATTTTAGCAAAATGAAGATGATTCAAGCATTAATTTCATTGTGCTTTTGCTCATTTTGAAGATTTTGACATTTTCACCTGAAGTGTACAATCAGGCTGAAAATGCATTTAAAGCCATAAAAAGTTCATTTTGGCTCTCACACCTTAACTAAATGTTGTAGACTCAAACTTTTTGCTGTCATTAGTGTACTTTAGCAAAATGAAGATGATTCAAGCATTAATTTCATTGTGCTTTTGCTCATTTTGAAGATTTTGACATTTTCACCTGAAGTGTACAATCGGGCTGAAAATGCATTTAAAGCCATAAAAAGTTCATTTTGGCTCTCACACCTTAACTAAATGTTGTAGACTCAAACTTTTTGCTGTCATTAGTGTATTTTAGCAAAATGAAGATGATTCAAGCATTAATTTCATTGTGCTTTTGCTCATTTTGAAGATTTTGACATTTTCACCTGAAGTGTACAATCGGGCTGAAAATGCATTTAAAGCCATAAAAAGTTCATTTTGGCTCTCACACCTTAACTAAATGTTGTAGACTCAAACTTTTTGCTGTCATTAGTGTATTTTAGCAAAATGAAGATGATTCAAGCATTAATTTCATTGTGCTTTTGCTCATTTTGAAAATTTTGACATTTTCACCTGAAGTGTACAATTAGGGGCTGAAAACGCGTTTAAAGCAATAAAAAGTTCATTTTGGCTCTCACACCTTAACTAAATGTTGTAGACTCAAACTTTTTGCTGTCATTAGTATATTTTAGCAAAATGAAGATGATTCAAGCATTCATTTTATTGTGCTTTTGCTCATTTTGAAGATTTTGACATTTTCACCTGAAGTGTACAATCGGGCTGAAAATGCATTTAAAGCCATAAAAAGTTCATTTTGGCTCTCACACCTTAACTAAATGATGTAGACTCAAACTTTTTGCTGTCATTAGTGTATGTTAGCAAAATGAAGATGATTCAAGCATTAATTTCATTGTGCTTTTGCTCATTTTGAAGATTTTGACATTTTCACCTGAAGTGTACAATCAGGCTGAAAATGCATTTAAAGCCATAAAAAGTTCATTTTGGCTCTCACACCTTAACTAAATGTTGTAGACTCAAACTTTTTGCTGTCATTAGTGTATGTTAGCAAAATGAAGATGATTCAAGCATTAATTTCATTGTGCTTTTGCTCATTTTGAAGATTTTGACATTTTCACCTGAAGTGTACAATTAGGGGCTGAAAACGCGTTTAAAGCAATAAAAAGTTCATTTTGGCTCTCACACCTTAACTAAATGTTGTAGACTCAAACTTTTTGCTGTCATTAGTATATTTTAGCAAAATGAAGATGATTCAAGCATTAATTTCATTGTGCTTTTGCTCATTTTGAAGATTTTGACATTTTCACCTGAAGTGTACAATCGGGCTGAAAATGCATTTAAAGCCATAAAAAGTTCATTTTGGCTCTCACACCTTAACTAAATGTTGTAGACTCAAACTTTTTGCTGTCATTAGTGTATGTTAGCAAAATGAAGATGATTCAAGCATTAATTTCATTGTGCTTTTGCTCATTTTGAAGATTTTGACATTTTCACCTGAAGTGTACAATCAGGCTGAAAATGCATTTAAAGCCATAAAAAGTTCATTTTGGCTCTCACACCTTAACTAAATGTTGTAGACTCAAACTTTTTGCTGTCATTAGTGTATTTTAGCAAAATGAAGATGATTCAAGCATTAATTTCATTGTGCTTTTGCTCATTTTGAAGATTTTGACATTTTCACCTGAAGTGTACAATCAGGCTGAAAATGCATTTAAAGCCATAAAAAGTTCATTTTGGCTCTCACACCTTAACTAAATGTTGTAGACTCAAACTTTTTGCTGTCATTAGTGTATTTTAGCAAAATGAAGATGATTCAAGCATTAATTTCATTGTGCTTTTGCTCATTTTGAAGATTTTGACATTTTCACCTGAAGTGTACAATCAGGCTGAAAATGCATTTAAAGCCATAAAAAGTTCATTTTGGCTCTCACACCTTAACTAAATGTTGTAGACTCAAACTTTTTGCTGTCATTAGTGTATTTTAGCAAAATGAAGATGATTCAAGCATTAATTTCATTGTGCTTTTGCTCATTTTGAAGATTTTGACATTTTCACCTGAGGTGTACAATCAGGCTGAAAATGCATTTAAAGCCATAAAATGTTCATTTTGGCTCTCACACCTTAACTAAATGTTGTAGACTCAAACTTTTTGCTGTCATTAGTGTATGTTAGCAAAATGAAGATGATTCAAGCATTAATTTCATTGTGCTTTTGCTCATTTTGAAGATTTTGACATTTTCACCTGAAGTGTACAATCAGGCTGAAAATGCATTTAAAGCCATAAAAAGTTCATTTTGGCTCTCACACCTTAACTAAATGTTGTAGACTCAAACTTTTTGCTGTCATTAGTATATTTTAGCATAATGAAGATGATTCAAGCATTAATTTCATTGTGCTTTTGCTCATTTTGAAGATTTTGACATTTTCACCTGAAGTGTACAATTAGGGGCTGAAAACGCGTTTAAAGCAATAAAAAGTTCATTTTGGCTCTCACACCTTAACTAAATGTTGTAGACTCAAACTTTTTGCTGTCATTAGTATATTTTAGCATAATGAAGATGATTCAAGCATTAATTTCATTGTGCTTTTGCTCATTTTGAAGATTTTGACATTTTCACCTGAAGTGTACAATCGGGCTGAAAATGCATTTAAAGCCATAAAAAGTTCATTTTGGCTCTCACACCTTAACTAAATGTTGTAGACTCAAACTTTTTGCTGTCATTAGTGTATTTTAGCAAAATGAAGATGATTCAAGCATTAATTTCATTGTGCTTTTGCTCATTTTGAAGATTTTGACATTTTCACCTGAAGTGTACAATCGGGCTGAAAATGCATTTAAAGCCATAAAAAGTTCATTTTGGCTCTCACACCTTAACTAAATGATGTAGACTCAAACTTTTTGCTGTCATTAGTGTATGTTAGCAAAATGAAGATGATTCAAGCATTAATTTCATTGTGCTTTTGCTCATTTTGAAGATTTTGACATTTTCACCTGAAGTGTACAATCAGGCTGAAAATGCATTTAAAGCCATAAAAAGTTCATTTTGGCTCTCACACCTTAACTAAATGTTGTAGACTCAAACTTTTTGCTGTCATTAGTGTATGTTAGCAAAATGAAGATGATTCAAGCATTAATTTCATTGTGCTTTTGCTCATTTTGAAGATTTTGACATTTTCACCTGAAGTGTACAATTAGGGGCTGAAAACGCGTTTAAAGCAATAAAAAGTTCATTTTGGCTCTCACACCTTAACTAAATGTTGTAGACTCAAACTTTTTGCTGTCATTAGTATATTTTAGCAAAATGAAGATGATTCAAGCATTAATTTTATTGTGCTTTTGCTCATTTTGAAGATTTTGACATTTTCACCTGAAGTGTACAATCGGGCTGAAAATGCATTTAAAGCCATAAAAAGTTCATTTTGGCTCTCACACCTTAACTAAATGTTGTAGACTCAAACTTTTTGCTGTCATTAGTGTATGTTAGCAAAATGAAGATGATTCAAGCATTAATTTCATTGTGCTTTTGCTCATTTTGAAGATTTTGACATTTTCACCTGAAGTGTACAATCAGGCTGAAAATGCATTTAAAGCCATAAAAAGTTCATTTTGGCTCTCACACCTTAACTAAATGTTGTAGACTCAAACTTTTTGCTGTCATTAGTGTATTTTAGCAAAATGAAGATGATTCAAGCATTAATTTCATTGTGCTTTTGCTCATTTTGAAGATTTTGACATTTTCACCTGAAGTGTACAATCAGGCTGAAAATGCATTTAAAGCCATAAAAAGTTCATTTTGGCTCTCACACCTTAACTAAATGTTGTAGACTCAAACTTTTTGCTGTCATTAGTGTATTTTAGCAAAATGAAGATGATTCAAGCATTAATTTCATTGTGCTTTTGCTCATTTTGAAGATTTTGACATTTTCACCTGAAGTGTACAATCAGGCTGAAAATGCATTTAAAGCCATAAAAAGTTCATTTTGGCTCTCTCACACCTTAACTAAATGTTGTAGACTCAAACTTTTTGCTGTCATTAGTGTATTTTAGCAAAATGAAGATGATTCAAGCATTAATTTCATTGTGCTTTTGCTGATTTTGAAGATTTTGACATTTTCACCTGAGGTGTACAATCAGGCTGAAAATGCATTTAAAGCCATAAAATGTTCATTTTGGCTCTCACACCTTAACTAAATGTTGTAGACTCAAACTTTTTGCTGTCATTAGTGTATGTTAGCAAAATGAAGATGATTCAAGCATTAATTTCATTGTGCTTTTGCTCATTTTGAAGATTTTGACATTTTCACCTGAAGTGTACAATCAGGCTGAAAATGCATTTAAAGCCATAAAAAGTTCATTTTGGCTCTCACACCTTAACTAAATGTTGTAGACTCAAACTTTTTGCTGTCATTAGTGTATTTTAGCAAAATGAAGATGATTCAAGCATTAATTTCATTGTGCTTTTGCTCATTTTGAAGATTTTGACATTTTCACCTGAAGTGTACAATTAGGGGCTGAAAACGCGTTTAAAGCAATAAAAAGTTCATTTTGGCTCTCACACCTTAACTAAATGTTGTAGACTCAAACTTTTTGCTGTCATTAGTATATTTTAGCAAAATGAAGATGATTCAAGCATTAATTTCATTGTGCTTTTGCTCATTTTGAAGATTTTGACATTTTCACCTGAAGTGTACAATCAGGCTGAAAATGCATTTAAAGCCATAAAAAGTTCATTTTGGCTCTCACACCTTAACTAAATGTTGTAGACTCAAACTTTTTGCTGTCATTAGTGTATGTTAGCAAAATGAAGATGATTCAATCATTAATTTCATTGTGCTTTTGCTCATTTTGAAGATTTTGACATTTTCACCTGAAGTGTACAATCAGGCTGAAAATGCATTTAAAGCCATAAAAAGTTCATTTTGGCTCTCACACCTTAACTAAATGTTGTAGACTCAAACTTTTTGCTGTCATTAGTGTATTTTAGCAAAATGAAGATGATTCAAGCATTAATTTCATTGTGCTTTTGCTCATTTTGAAGATTTTGACATTTTCACCTGAAGTGTACAATCGGGCTGAAAATGCATTTAAAGCCATAAAAAGTTCATTTTGGCTTCACACCTTAACTAAATGTTGTAGACTCAAACTTTTTGCTGTCATTAGTGTATGTTAGCAAAATGAAGATGATTCAAGCATTAATTTCATTGTGCTTTTGCTCATTTTGAAGATTTTGACATTTTCACCTGAAGTGTACAATCAGGCTGAAAATGCATTTAAAGCCATAAAAAGTTCATTTTGGCTCTCACACCTTAACTAAATGTTGTAGACTCAAACTTTTTGCTGTCATTAGTGTATTTTAGCAAAATGAAGATGATTCAAGCATTAATTTCATTGTGCTTTTGCTCATTTTGAAGATTTTGACATTTTCACCTGAAGTGTACAATTAGGGGCTGAAAACGCGTTTAAAGCAATAAAAAGTTCATTTTGGCTCTCACACCTTAACTAAATGTTGTAGACTCAAACTTTTTGCTGTCATTAGTATATTTTAGCAAAATGAAGATGATTCAAGCATTAATTTCATTGTGCTTTTGCTCATTTTGAAGATTTTGACATTTTCACCTGAAGTGTACAATCAGGCTGAAAATGCATTTAAAGCCATAAAAAGTTCATTTTGGCTCTCACACGTTAACTAAATGTTGTAGACTCAAAATTTTTGCTGTCATTAGTGTACTTTAGCAAAATGAAGATGATTCAAGCATTAATTTCATTGTGCTTTTGCTCATTTTGAAGATTTTGACATTTTCACCTGAAGTGTACAATTAGGGGCTGAAAACGCGTTTAAAGCAATAAAAAGTTAATTTTGGCTCTCACACCTTAACTAAATGTTGTAGACTCAAACTTTTTGCTGTCATTAGTATATTTTAGCAAAATGAAGATGATTCAAGCATTAATTTTATTGTGCTTTTGCTCATTTTGAAGATTTTGACATTTTCACCTGAAGTGTACAATCGGGCTGAAAATGCATTTAAAGCCATAAAAAGTTCATTTTGGCTCTCACACCTTAACTAAATGTTGTAGACTCAAACTTTTTGCTGTCATTAGTGTATTTTAGCAAAATGAAGATGATTCAAGCATTAATTTCATTGTGCTTTTGCTCATTTTGAAGATTTTGACATTTTCACCTGAAGTGTACAATCAGGCTGAAAATGCATTTAAAGCCATAAAAAGTTCATTTTGGCTCTCACACCTTAACTAAATGTTGTAGACTCAAACTTTTTGCTGTCATTAGTGTATTTTAGCAAAATAAAGATGATTCAAGCATTAATTTCATTGTGCTTTTGCTCATTTTGAAAATTTTGACATTTTCACCTGAAGTGTACAATCGGGCTGAAAATGCATTTAAAGCCATAAAAAGTTCATTTTGGCTCTCACACCTTAACTAAATGTTGTAGACTCAAACTTTTTGCTGTCATTAGTGTATGTTAGCAAAATGAAGATGATTCAAGCATTAATTTCATTGTGCTTTTGCTCATTTTGAAGATTTTGACATTTTCACCTGAAGTGTACAATCAGGCTGAAAATGCATTTAAAGCCATAAAAAGTTCATTTTGGCTCTCACACCTTAACTAAATGTTGTAGACTCAAACTTTTTGCTGTCATTAGTGTATTTTAGCAAAATGAAGATGATTCAAGCATTAATTTCATTGTGCTTTTGCTCATTTTGAAGATTTTGACATTTTCACCTGAAGTGTACAATCGGGCTGAAAATGCATTTAAAGCCATAAAAAGTTCATTTTGGCTCTCACACCTTAACTAAATGTTGTAGACTCAAACTTTTTGCTGTCATTAGTGTATGTTAGCAAAATGAAGATGATTCAAGCATTAATTTCATTGTGCTTTTGCTCATTTTGAAGATTTTGACATTTTCACCTGAAGTGTACAATCAGGCTGAAAATGCATTTAAAGCCATAAAAAGTTCATTTTGGCTCTCACACCTTAACTAAATGTTGTAGACTCAAACTTTTTGCTGTCATTAGTGTATTTTAGCAAAATGAAGATGATTCAAGCATTAATTTCATTGTGCTTTTGCTCATTTTGAAGATTTTGACATTTTCACCTGAAGTGTACAATTAGGGGCTGAAAACGCGTTTAAAGCAATAAAAAGTTCATTTTGGCTCTCACACCTTAACTAAATGTTGTAGACTCAAACTTTTTGCTGTCATTAGTGTATGTTAGCAAAATGAAGATGATTCAAGCATTAATTTCATTGTGCTTTTGCTCATTTTGAAGATTTTGACATTTTCACCTGAAGTGTACAATCAGGCTGAAAATGCATTTAAAGCCATAAAAAGTTCATTTTGGCTCTCACCCCTTAACTAAATGTTGTAGACTCAAACTTTTTGCTGTCATTAGGATATTTTAGCAAAATGAAGATGATTCAAGCATTAATTTTATTGTGCTTTTGCTCATTTTGAAGATTTTGACATTTTCACCTGAAGTGTACAATCGGGCTGAAAATGCATTTAAAGCAATAAAAAGTTCATTTTGGCTCTCACACCTTAACTAAATGTTGTAGATTCAAACTTTTTGCTGTCATTAGTGTATGTTAGCAAAATGAAGATGATTCAAGCATTAATTTCATTGTGCTTTTGCTCATTTTGAAGATTTTGACATTTTCACCTGAAGTGTACAATCAGGCTGAAAATGCATTTAAAGCCATAAAAAGTTCATTTTGGCTCTCACACCTTAACTAAATGTTGTAGACTCAAACTTTTTGCTGTCATTAGTGTATTTTAGCAAAATGAAGATGATTCAAGCATTAATTTCATTGTGCTTTTGCTCATTTTGAAGATTTTGACATTTTCACCTGAAGTGTACAATCAGGCTGAAAATGCATTTAAAGCCATAAAAAGTTCATTTTGGCTCTCACACCTTAACTAAATGTTGTAGACTCAAACTTTTTGCTGTCATTAGTGTATTTTAGCAAAATAAAGATGATTCAAGCATTAATTTCATTGTGCTTTTGCTCATTTTGAAAATTTTGACATTTTCACCTGAAGTGTACAATCGGGCTGAAAATGCATTTAAAGCCATAAAAAGTTCATTTTGGCTCTCACACCTTAACTAAATGTTGTAGACTCAAACTTTTTGCTGTCATTAGTGTATGTTAGCAAAATGAAGATGATTCAAGCATTAATTTCATTGTGCTTTTGCTCATTTTGAAGATTTTGACATTTTCACCTGAAGTGTACAATCAGGCTGAAAATGCATTTAAAGCCATAAAAAGTTCATTTTGGCTCTCACACCTTAACTAAATGTTGTAGACTCAAACTTTTTGCTGTCATTAGTGTATTTTAGCAAAATGAAGATGATTCAAGCATTAATTTCATTGTGCTTTTGCTCATTTTGAAGATTTTGACATTTTCACCTGAAGTGTACAATCGGGCTGAAAATGCATTTAAAGCCATAAAAAGTTCATTTTGGCTCTCACACCTTAACTAAATGTTGTAGACTCAAACTTTTTGCTGTCATTAGTGTATGTTAGCAAAATGAAGATGATTCAAGCATTAATTTCATTGTGCTTTTGCTCATTTTGAAGATTTTGACATTTTCACCTGAAGTGTACAATCAGGCTGAAAATGCATTTAAAGCCATAAAAAGTTCATTTTGGCTCTCACACCTTAACTAAATGTTGTAGACTCAAACTTTTTGCTGTCATTAGTGTATTTTAGCAAAATGAAGATGATTCAAGCAGTAATTTCATTGTGCTTTTGCTCATTTTGAAGATTTTGACATTTTCACCTGAAGTGTACAATTAGGGGCTGAAAACGCGTTTAAAGCAATAAAAAGTTCATTTTGGCTCTCACACCTTAACTAAATGTTGTAGACTCAAACTTTTTGCTGTCATTAGTGTATGTTAGCAAAATGAAGATGATTCAAGCATTAATTTCATTGTGCTTTTGCTCATTTTGAAGATTTTGACATTTTCACCTGAAGTGTACAATCAGGCTGAAAATGCATTTAAAGCCATAAAAAGTTCATTTTGGCTCTCACACCTTAACTAAATGTTGTAGACTCAAACTTTTTGCTGTCATTAGTGTATTTTAGCAAAATGAAGATGATTCAAGCATTAATTTCATTGTGCTTTTGCTCATTTTGAAGATTTTGACATTTTCACCTGAAGTGTACAATCAGGCTGAAAATGCATTTAAAGCCATAAAAAGTTCATTTTGGCTCTCACACCTTAACTAAATGTTGTAGACTCAAACTTTTTGCTGTCATTAGTGTATTTTAGCAAAATGAAGATGATTCAAGCATTAATTTCATTGTGCTTTTGCTCATTTTGAAGATTTTGACATTTTCACCTGAAGTGTACAATCAGGCTGAAAATGCATTTAAAGCCATAAAAAGTTCATTTTGGCTCTCACACCTTAACTAAATGTTGTAGACTCAAACTTTTTGCTGTCATTAGTGTATGTTAGCAAAATGAAGATGATTCAAGCATTAATTTCATTGTGCTTTTGCTCATTTTGAAGATTTTGACATTTTCACCTGAAGTGTACAATCAGGCTGAAAATGCATTTAAAGCCATAAAAAGTTCATTTTGGCTCTCACACCTTAACTAAATGTTGTAGACTCAAACTTTTTGCTGTCATTAGTGTATTTTAGCAAAATGAAGATGATTCAAGCATTAATTTCATTGTGCTTTTGCTCATTTTGAAGATTTTGACATTTTCACCTGAAGTGTACAATTAGGGGCTGAAAACGCGTTTAAAGCAATAAAAAGTTCATTTTGGCTCTCACACCTTAACTAAATGTTGTAGACTCAAACTTTTTGCTGTCATTAGTATATTTTAGCAAAATGAAGATGATTCAAGCATTAATTTCATTGTGCTTTTGCTCATTTTGAAGATTTTGACATTTTCACCTGAAGTGTACAATCAGGCTGAAAATGCATTTAAAGCCATAAAAAGTTCATTTTGGCTCTCACACCTTAACTAAATGTTGTAGACTCAAACTTTTTGCTGTCATTAGTGTATGTTAGCAAAATGAAGATGATTCAATCATTAATTTCATTGTGCTTTTGCTCATTTTGAAGATTTTGACATTTTCACCTGAAGTGTACAATCAGGCTGAAAATGCATTTAAAGCCATAAAAAGTTCATTTTGGCTCTCACACCTTAACTAAATGTTGTAGACTCAAACTTTTTGCTGTCATTAGTGTATTTTAGCAAAATGAAGATGATTCAAGCATTAATTTCATTGTGCTTTTGCTCATTTTGAAGATTTTGACATTTTCACCTGAAGTGTACAATCGGGCTGAAAATGCATTTAAAGCCATAAAAAGTTCATTTTGGCTTCACACCTTAACTAAATGTTGTAGACTCAAACTTTTTGCTGTCATTAGTGTATGTTAGCAAAATGAAGATGATTCAAGCATTAATTTCATTGTGCTTTTGCTCATTTTGAAGATTTTGACATTTTCACCTGAAGTGTACAATCAGGCTGAAAATGCATTTAAAGCCATAAAAAGTTCATTTTGGCTCTCACACCTTAACTAAATGTTGTAGACTCAAACTTTTTGCTGTCATTAGTGTATTTTAGCAAAATGAAGATGATTCAAGCATTAATTTCATTGTGCTTTTGCTCATTTTGAAGATTTTGACATTTTCACCTGAAGTGTACAATTAGGGGCTGAAAACGCGTTTAAAGCAATAAAAAGTTCATTTTGGCTCTCACACCTTAACTAAATGTTGTAGACTCAAACTTTTTGCTGTCATTAGTATATTTTAGCAAAATGAAGATGATTCAAGCATTAATTTCATTGTGCTTTTGCTCATTTTGAAGATTTTGACATTTTCACCTGAAGTGTACAATCAGGCTGAAAATGCATTTAAAGCCATAAAAAGTTCATTTTGGCTCTCACACCTTAACTAAATGTTGTAGACTCAAACTTTTTGCTGTCATTAGTGTACTTTAGCAAAATGAAGATGATTCAAGCATTAATTTCATTGTGCTTTTGCTCATTTTGAAGATTTTGACATTTTCACCTGAAGTGTACAATTAGGGGCTGAAAACGCGTTTAAAGCAATAAAAAGTTCATTTTGGCTCTCACACCTTAACTAAATGTTGTAGACTCAAACTTTTTGCTGTCATTAGTATATTTTAGCAAAATGAAGATGATTCAAGCATTAATTTCATTGTGCTTTTGCTCATTTTGAAGATTTTGACATTTTCACCTGAAGTGTACAATCGGGCTGAAAATGCATTTAAAGCCATAAAAAGTTCATTTTGGCTCTCACACCTTAACTAAATGTTGTAGACTCAAACTTTTTGCTGTCATTAGTGTATTTTAGCAAAATGAAGATGATTCAAGCATTAATTTCATTGTGCTTTTGCTCATTTTGAAGATTTTGACATTTTCACCTGAAGTGTACAATCAGGCTGAAAATGCATTTAAAGCCATAAAAAGTTCATTTTGGCTCTCACACCTTAACTAAATGTTGTAGACTCAAACTTTTTGCTGTCATTAGTGTATTTTAGCAAAATAAAGATGATTCAAGCATTAATTTCATTGTGCTTTTGCTCATTTTGAAAATTTTGACATTTTCACCTGAAGTGTACAATCGGGCTGAAAATGCATTTAAAGCCATAAAAAGTTCATTTTGGCTCTCACACCTTAACTAAATGTTGTAGACTCAAACTTTTTGCTGTCATTAGTGTATGTTAGCAAAATGAAGATGATTCAAGCATTAATTTCATTGTGCTTTTGCTCATTTTGAAGATTTTGACATTTTCACCTGAAGTGTACAATCAGGCTGAAAATGCATTTAAAGCCATAAAAAGTTCATTTTGGCTCTCACACCTTAACTAAATGTTGTAGACTCAAACTTTTTGCTGTCATTAGTGTATTTTAGCAAAATGAAGATGATTCAAGCATTAATTTCATTGTGCTTTTGCTCATTTTGAAGATTTTGACATTTTCACCTGAAGTGTACAATTAGGGGCTGAAAACGCGTTTAAAGCAATAAAAAGTTCATTTTGGCTCTCACACCTTAACTAAATGTTGTAGACTCAAACTTTTTGCTGTCATTAGTATATTTTAGCAAAATGAAGATGATTCAAGCATTAATTTTATTGTGCTTTTGCTCATTTTGAAGATTTTGACATTTTCACCTGAAGTGTACAATCGGGCTGAAAATGCATTTAAAGCCATAAAAAGTTCATTTTGGCTCTCACACCTTAACTAAATGTTGTAGACTCAAACTTGTTGCTGTCATTAGTGTATTTTAGCAAAATGAAGATGATTCAAGCATTAATTTCATTGTGCTTTTGCTCATTTTGAAGATTTTGACATTTTCACCTGAAGTGTACAATCGGGCTGAAAATGCATTTAAAGCCATAAAAAGTTCATTTTGGCTCTCACACCTTAACTAAATGTTGTAGACTCAAACTTTTTGCTGTCATTAGTGTATTTTAGCAAAATGAAGATGATTCAAGCATTAATTTCATTGTGCTTTTGCTCATTTTGAAGATTTTGACATTTTCACCTGAAGTGTACAATCGGGCTGAAAATGCATTTAAAGCCATAAAAAGTTCATTTTGGCTCTCACACCTTAACTAAATGTTGTAGACTCAAACTTTTTGCTGTCATTAGTGTATTTTAGCAAAATGAAGATGATTCAAGCATTAATTTCATTGTGCTTTTGCTCATTTTGAAGATTTTGACATTTTCACCTGAAGTGTACAATCAGGCTGAAAATGCATTTAAAGCCATAAAAAGTTCATTTTGGCTCTCACACCTTAACTAAATGTTGTAGACTCAAACTTTTTGCTGTCATTAGTGTATTTTAGCAAAATGAAGATGATTCAAGCATTAATTTCATTGTGCTTTTGCTCATTTTGAAGATTTTGACATTTTCACCTGAAGTGTACAATTAGGGGCTGAAAACGCGTTTAAAGCAATAAAAAGTTCATTTTGGCTCTCACACCTTAACTAAATGTTGTAGACTCAAACTTTTTGCTGTCATTAGTGTATGTTAGCAAAATGAAGATGATTCAAGCATTAATTTCATTGTGCTTTTGCTCATTTTGAAGATTTTGACATTTTCACCTGAAGTGTACAATAAGGCTGAAAATGCATTTAAAGCCATAAAAAGTTCATTTTGGCTCTCACACCTTAACTAAATGTTGTAGACTCAAACTTTTTGCTGTCATTAGTGTATGTTAGCAAAATGAAGATGATTCAAGCATTAATTTCATTGTGCTTTTGCTCATTTTGAAGATTTTGACATTTTCACCTGAAGTGTACAATTAGGGGCTGAAAACGCGTTTAAAGCAATAAAAAGTTCATTTTGGCTCTCACACCTTAACTAAATGTTGTAGACTCAAACTTTTTGCTGTCATTAGTATATTTTAGCAAAATGAAGATGATTCAAGCATTAATTTTATTGTGCTTTTGCTCATTTTGAAGATTTTGACATTTTCACCTGAAGTGTACAATCGGGCTGAAAATGCATTTAAAGCCATAAAAAGTTCATTTTGGCTCTCACACCTTAACTAAATGTTGTAGACTCAAACTTTTTGCTGTCATTAGTGTATGTTAGCAAAATGAAGATGATTCAAGCATTAATTTCATTGTGCTTTTGCTCATTTTGAAGATTTTGACATTTTCACCTGAAGTGTACAATCAGGCTGAAAATGCATTTAAAGCCATAAAAAGTTCATTTTGGCTCTCACACCTTAACTAAATGTTGTAGACTCAAACTTTTTGCTGTCATTAGTGTATGTTAGCAAAATGAAGATGATTCAATCATTAATTTCATTGTGCTTTTGCTCATTTTGAAGATTTTGACATTTTCACCTGAAGTGTACAATCAGGCTGAAAATGCATTTAAAGCCATAAAAAGTTCATTTTGGCTCTCACACCTTAACTAAATGTTGTAGACTCAAACTTTTTGCTGTCATTAGTGTATGTTAGCAAAATGAAGATGATTCAATCATTAATTTCATTGTGCTTTTGCTCATTTTGAAGATTTTGACATTTTCACCTGAAGTGTACAATCAGGCTGAAAATGCATTTAAAGCCATAAAAAGTTCATTTTGGCTCTCACACCTTAACTAAATGTTGTAGACTCAAACTTTTTGCTGTCATTAGTGTATTTTAGCAAAATGAAGATGATTCAAGCATTAATTTCATTGTGCTTTTGCTCATTTTGAAGATTTTGACATTTTCACCTGAAGTGTACAATCGGGCTGAAAATGCATTTAAAGCCATAAAAAGTTCATTTTGGCTTCACACCTTAACTAAATGTTGTAGACTCAAACTTTTTGCTGTCATTAGTGTATGTTAGCAAAATGAAGATGATTCAAGCATTAATTTCATTGTGCTTTTGCTCATTTTGAAGATTTTGACATTTTCACCTGAAGTGTACAATCAGGCTGAAAATGCATTTAAAGCCATAAAAAGTTCATTTTGGCTCTCACACCTTAACTAAATGTTGTAGACTCAAACTTTTTGCTGTCATTAGTGTATTTTAGCAAAATGAAGATGATTCAAACATTAATTTCATTGTGCTTTTGCTCATTTTGAAGATTTTGACATTTTCACCTGAAGTGTACAATCAGGCTGAAAATGCATTTAAAGCCATAAAAAGTTCATTTTGGCTCTCACACCTTAACTAAATGTTGTAGACTCAAACTTTTTGCTGTCATTAGTGTATGTTAGCAAAATGAAGATGATTCAAGCATTAATTTCATTGTGCTTTTGCTCATTTTGAAGATTTTGACATTTTCACCTGAAGTATACAATCAGGCTGAAAATGCATTTAAAGCCATAAAAAGTTCATTTTGGCTCTCACACCTTAACTAAATGTTGTAGACTCAAACTTTTTGCTGTCATTAGTGTAGTTTAGCAAAATGAAGATGATTCAAGCATTAATTTCATTGTGCTTTTGCTCATTTTGAAGATTTTGACATTTTCACCTGAGGTGTACAATCAGGCTGAAAATGCATTTAAAGCCATAAAAAGTTCATTTTGGCTCTCACACCTTAACTAAATGTTGTAGACTCAAACTTTTTGCTGTCATTAGTGTATATTAGCAAAATGAAGATGATTCAAGCATTAATTTCATTGTGCTTTTGCTCATTTTGAAGATTTTGACATTTTCACCTGAAGTGTACAATCAGGCTGAAAATGCATTTAAAGCCATAAAAAGTTCATTTTGGCTCTCACACCTTAACTAAATGTTGTAGACTCAAACTTTTTGCTGTCATTAGTGTATTTTAGCAAAATGAAGATGATTCAAGCATTAATTTCATTGTGCTTTTGCTCATTTTGAAGATTTTGACATTTTCACCTGAAGTGTACAATTAGGGGCTGAAAACGCGTTTAAAGCAATAAAGAGTTCATTTTGGCTCTCACACCTTAACTAAATGTTGTAGACTCAAACTTTTTGCTGTCATTAGTATATTTTAGCAAAATGAAGATGATTCAAGCATTAATTTCATTGTGCTTTTGCTCATTTTGAAGATTTTGACATTTTCACCTGAAGTGTACAATCAGGCTGAAAATGCATTTAAAGCCATAAAAAGTTCATTTTGGCTCTCACACCTTAACTAAATGTTGTAGACTCAAACTTTTTGCTGTCATTAGTGTACTTTAGCAAAATGAAGATGATTCAAGCATTAATTTCATTGTGCTTTTGCTCATTTTGAAGATTTTGACATTTTCACCTGAAGTGTACAATCAGGCTGAAAATGCATTTAAAGCCATAAAAAGTTCATTTTTGCTCTCACACCTTAACTAAATGTTGTAGACTCAAACTTTTTGCTGTCATTAGTGTATGTTAGCAAAATGAAGATGATTCAATCATTAATTTCATTGTGCTTTTGCTCATTTTGAAGATTTTGACATTTTCACCTGAAGTGTACAATCAGGCTGAAAATGCATTTAAAGCCATAAAAAGTTCATTTTGGCTCTCACACCTTAACTAAATGTTGTAGACTCAAACTTTTTGCTGTCATTAGTGTATGTTAGCAAAATTAAGATGATTCAATCATTAATTTCATTGTGCTTTTGCTCATTTTGAAGATTTTGACATTTTCACCTGAAGTGTACAATCAGGCTGAAAATGCATTTAAAGCCATAAAAAGTTCATTTTGGCTCTCACACCTTAACTAAATGTTGTAGACTCAAACTTTTTGCTGTCATTAGTGTATTTTAGCAAAATGAAGATGATTCAAGCATTAATTTCATTGTGCTTTTGCTCATTTTGAAGATTTTGACATTTTCACCTGAAGTGTACAATCAGGCTGAAAATGCATTTAAAGCCATAAAAAGTTCATTTTGGCTCTCATACCTTAACTAAATGTTGTATACTCAAACTTTTTGCTGTCATTAGTGTACTTTAGCAAAATGAAGATGATTCAAGCATTAATTTCATTGTGCTTTTGCTCATTTTGAAGATTTTGACATTTTCACCTGAAGTGTACAATCGGGCTGAAAATGCATTTAAAGCCATAAAAAGTTCATTTTGGCTCTCACACCTTAACTAAATGTTGTAGACTCAAACTTTTTGCTGTCATTAGTGTATTTTAGCAAAATGAAGATGATTCAAGCATTAATTTCATTGTGCTTTTGCTCATTTTGAAGATTTTGACATTTTCACCTGAAGTGTACAATCGGGCTGAAAATGCATTTAAAGCCATAAAAAGTTCATTTTGGCTCTCACACCTTAACTAAATGTTGTAGACTCAAACTTTTTGCTGTCATTAGTGTATTTTAGCAAAATGAAGATGATTCAAGCATTAATTTCATTGTGCTTTTGCTCATTTTGAAAATTTTGACATTTTCACCTGAAGTGTACAATTAGGGGCTGAAAACGCGTTTAAAGCAATAAAAAGTTCATTTTGGCTCTCACACCTTAACTAAATGTTGTAGACTCAAACTTTTTGCTGTCATTAGTATATTTTAGCAAAATGAAGATGATTCAAGCATTAATTTCATTGTGCTTTTGCTCATTTTGAAGATTTTGACATTTTCACCTGAAGTGTACAATCGGGCTGAAAATGCATTTAAAGCCATAAAAAGTTCATTTTGGCTCTCACACCTTAACTAAATGTTGTAGACTCAAACTTTTTGCTGTCATTAGTGTATGTTAGCAAAATGAAGATGATTCAAGCATTAATTTCATTGTGCTTTTGCTCATTTTGAAGATTTTGACATTTTCACCTGAAGTGTACAATCAGGCTGAAAATGCATTTAAAGCCATAAAAAGTTCATTTTGGCTCTCACACCTTAACTAAATGTTGTAGACTCAAACTTTTTGCTGTCATTAGTGTATTTTAGCAAAATGAAGATGATTCAAGCATTAATTTCATTGTGCTTTTGCTCATTTTGAAGATTTTGACATTTTCACCTGAAGTGTACAATCAGGCTGAAAATGCATTTAAAGCCATAAAAAGTTCATTTTGGCTCTCACACCTTAACTAAATGTTGTAGACTCAAACTTTTTGCTGTCATTAGTGTATTTTAGCAAAATGAAGATGATTCAAGCATTAATTTCATTGTGCTTTTGCTCATTTTGAAGATTTTGACATTTTCACCTGAAGTGTACAATCAGGCTGAAAATGCATTTAAAGCCATAAAAAGTTCATTTTGGCTCTCACACCTTAACTAAATGTTGTAGACTCAAACTTTTTGCTGTCATTAGTGTATTTTAGCAAAATGAAGATGATTCAAGAGCATTAATTTCATTGTGCTTTTGCTCATTTTGAAGATTTTGACATTTTCACCTGAGGTGTACAATCAGGCTGAAAATGCATTTAAAAGCCATAAAATGTTCATTTTGGCTCTCACACCTTAACTAAATGTTGTAGACTCAAACTTTTTGCTGTCATTAGTGTATGTTAGCAAAATGAAGATGATTCAAGCATTAATTTCATTGTGCTTTTGCTCATTTTGAAGATTTTGACTTCACCTGAAGTGTACAATCAGGCTGAAAATGCATTTAAAGCCATAAAAAGTTCATTTTGGCTCTCACACCTTAACTAAATGTTGTAGACTCAAACTTTTTGCTGTCATTAGTGTATTTTAGCAAAATGAAGATGATTCAAGCATTAATTTCATTGTGCTTTTGCTCATTTTGAAGATTTTGACATTTTCACCTGAAGTGTACAATTAGGGGCTGAAAACGCGTTTAAAGCAATAAAAAGTTCATTTTGGCTCTCACACCTTAACTAAATGTTGTAGACTCAAACTTTTTGCTGTCATTAGTATATTTTAGCAAAATGAAGATGATTCAAGCATTAATTTCATTGTGCTTTTGCTCATTTTGAAGATTTTGACATTTTCACCTGAAGTGTACAATCAGGCTGAAAATGCATTTAAAGCCATAAAAAGTTCATTTTGGCTCTCACACCTTAACTAAATGTTGTAGACTCAAACTTTTTGCTGTCATTAGTGTATGTTAGCAAAATGAAGATGATTCAATCATTAATTTCATTGTGCTTTTGCTCATTTTGAAGATTTTGACATTTTCACCTGAAGTGTACAATCAGGCTGAAAATGCATTTAAAGCCATAAAAAGTTCATTTTGGCTCTCACACCTTAACTAAATGTTGTAGACTCAAACTTTTTGCTGTCATTAGTGTATTTTAGCAAAATGAAGATGATTCAAGCATTAATTTCATTGTGCTTTTGCTCATTTTGAAGATTTTGACATTTTCACCTGAAGTGTACAATCGGGCTGAAAATGCATTTAAAGCCATAAAAAGTTCATTTTGGCTTCACACCTTAACTAAATGTTGTAGACTCAAACTTTTTGCTGTCATTAGTGTATGTTAGCAAAATGAAGATGATTCAAGCATTAATTTCATTGTGCTTTTGCTCATTTTGAAGATTTTGACATTTTCACCTGAAGTGTACAATCAGGCTGAAAATGCATTTAAAGCCATAAAAAGTTCATTTTGGCTCTCACACCTTAACTAAATGTTGTAGACTCAAACTTTTTGCTGTCATTAGTGTATTTTAGCAAAATGAAGATGATTCAAGCATTAATTTCATTGTGCTTTTGCTCATTTTGAAGATTTTGACATTTTCACCTGAAGTGTACAATTAGGGGCTGAAAACGCGTTTAAAGCAATAAAAAGTTCATTTTGGCTCTCACACCTTAACTAAATGTTGTAGACTCAAACTTTTTGCTGTCATTAGTATATTTTAGCAAAATGAAGATGATTCAAGCATTAATTTTATTGTGCTTTTGCTCATTTTGAAGATTTTGACATTTTCACCTGAAGTGTACAATCGGGCTGAAAATGCATTTAAAGCCATAAAAAGTTCATTTTGGCTCTCACACCTTAACTAAATGTTGTAGACTCAAACTTGTTGCTGTCATTAGTGTATTTTAGCAAAATGAAGATGATTCAAGCATTAATTTCATTGTGCTTTTGCTCATTTTGAAGATTTTGACATTTTCACCTGAAGTGTACAATCGGGCTGAAAATGCATTTAAAGCCATAAAAAGTTCATTTTGGCTCTCACACCTTAACTAAATGTTGTAGACTCAAACTTTTTGCTGTCATTAGTGTATTTTAGCAAAATGAAGATGATTCAAGCATTAATTTCATTGTGCTTTTGCTCATTTTGAAGATTTTGACATTTTCACCTGAAGTGTACAATCGGGCTGAAAATGCATTTAAAGCCATAAAAAGTTCATTTTGGCTCTCACACCTTAACTAAATGTTGTAGACTCAAACTTTTTGCTGTCATTAGTGTATTTTAGCAAAATGAAGATGATTCAAGCATTAATTTCATTGTGCTTTTGCTCATTTTGAAGATTTTGACATTTTCACCTGAAGTGTACAATCGGGCTGAAAATGCATTTAAAGCCATAAAAAGTTCATTTTGGCTCTCACACCTTAACTAAATGATGTAGACTCAAACTTTTTGCTGTCATTAGTGTATGTTAGCAAAATGAAGATGATTCAAGCATTAATTTCATTGTGCTTTTGCTCATTTTGAAGATTTTGACATTTTCACCTGAAGTGTACAATCAGGCTGAAAATGCATTTAAAGCCATAAAAAGTTCATTTTGGCTCTCACACCTTAACTAAATGTTGTAGACTCAAACTTTTTGCTGTCATTAGTGTATGTTAGCAAAATGAAGATGATTCAAGCATTAATTTCATTGTGCTTTTGCTCATTTTGAAGATTTTGACATTTTCACCTGAAGTGTACAATTAGGGGCTGAAAACGCGTTTAAAGCAATAAAAAGTTCATTTTGGCTCTCACACCTTAACTAAATGTTGTAGACTCAAACTTTTTGCTGTCATTAGTATATTTTAGCAAAATGAAGATGATTCAAGCATTAATTTTATTGTGCTTTTGCTCATTTTGAAGATTTTGACATTTTCACCTGAAGTGTACAATCGGGCTGAAAATGCATTTAAAGCCATAAAAAGTTCATTTTGGCTCTCACACCTTAACTAAATGTTGTAGACTCAAACTTTTTGCTGTCATTAGTGTATGTTAGCAAAATGAAGATGATTCAAGCATTAATTTCATTGTGCTTTTGCTCATTTTGAAGATTTTGACATTTTCACCTGAAGTGTACAATCAGGCTGAAAATGCATTTAAAGCCATAAAAAGTTCATTTTGGCTCTCACACCTTAACTAAATGTTGTAGACTCAAACTTTTTGCTGTCATTAGTGTATTTTAGCAAAATGAAGATGATTCAAGCATTAATTTCATTGTGCTTTTGCTCATTTTGAAGATTTTGACATTTTCACCTGAAGTGTACAATCAGGCTGAAAATGCATTTAAAGCCATAAAAAGTTCATTTTGGCTCTCACACCTTAACTAAATGTTGTAGACTCAAACTTTTTGCTGTCATTAGTGTATTTTAGCAAAATGAAGATGATTCAAGCATTAATTTCATTGTGCTTTTGCTCATTTTGAAGATTTTGACATTTTCACCTGAAGTGTACAATCAGGCTGAAAATGCATTTAAAGCCATAAAAAGTTCATTTTGGCTCTCACACCTTAACTAAATGTTGTAGACTCAAACTTTTTGCTGTCATTAGTGTATTTTAGCAAAATGAAGATGATTCAAGCATTAATTTCATTGTGCTTTTGCTGATTTTGAAGATTTTGACATTTTCACCTGAGGTGTACAATCAGGCTGAAAATGCATTTAAAGCCATAAAATGTTCATTTTGGCTCTCACACCTTAACTAAATGTTGTAGACTCAAACTTTTTGCTGTCATTAGTGTATGTTAGCAAAATGAAGATGATTCAAGCATTAATTTCATTGTGCTTTTGCTCATTTTGAAGATTTTGACATTTTCACCTGAAGTGTACAATCAGGCTGAAAATGCATTTAAAGCCATAAAAAGTTCATTTTGGCTCTCACACCTTAACTAAATGTTGTAGACTCAAACTTTTTGCTGTCATTAGTGTATTTTAGCAAAATGAAGATGATTCAAGCATTAATTTCATTGTGCTTTTGCTCATTTTGAAGATTTTGACATTTTCACCTGAAGTGTACAATTAGGGGCTGAAAACGCGTTTAAAGCAATAAAAAGTTCATTTTGGCTCTCACACCTTAACTAAATGTTGTAGACTCAAACTTTTTGCTGTCATTAGTATATTTTAGCAAAATGAAGATGATTCAAGCATTAATTTCATTGTGCTTTTGCTCATTTTGAAGATTTTGACATTTTCACCTGAAGTGTACAATCAGGCTGAAAATGCATTTAAAGCCATAAAAAGTTCATTTTGGCTCTCACACCTTAACTAAATGTTGTAGACTCAAACTTTTTGCTGTCATTAGTGTATGTTAGCAAAATGAAGATGATTCAATCATTAATTTCATTGTGCTTTTGCTCATTTTGAAGATTTTGACATTTTCACCTGAAGTGTACAATCAGGCTGAAAATGCATTTAAAGCCATAAAAAGTTCATTTTGGCTCTCACACCTTAACTAAATGTTGTAGACTCAAACTTTTTGCTGTCATTAGTGTATTTTAGCAAAATGAAGATGATTCAAGCATTAATTTCATTGTGCTTTTGCTCATTTTGAAGATTTTGACATTTTCACCTGAAGTGTACAATCGGGCTGAAAATGCATTTAAAGCCATAAAAAGTTCATTTTGGCTTCACACCTTAACTAAATGTTGTAGACTCAAACTTTTTGCTGTCATTAGTGTATGTTAGCAAAATGAAGATGATTCAAGCATTAATTTCATTGTGCTTTTGCTCATTTTGAAGATTTTGACATTTTCACCTGAAGTGTACAATCAGGCTGAAAATGCATTTAAAGCCATAAAAAGTTCATTTTGGCTCTCACACCTTAACTAAATGTTGTAGACTCAAACTTTTTGCTGTCATTAGTGTATTTTAGCAAAATGAAGATGATTCAAGCATTAATTTCATTGTGCTTTTGCTCATTTTGAAGATTTTGACATTTTCACCTGAAGTGTACAATTAGGGGCTGAAAACGCGTTTAAAGCAATAAAAAGTTCATTTTGGCTCTCACACCTTAACTAAATGTTGTAGACTCAAACTTTTTGCTGTCATTAGTATATTTTAGCAAAATGAAGATGATTCAAGCATTAATTTCATTGTGCTTTTGCTCATTTTGAAGATTTTGACATTTTCACCTGAAGTGTACAATCAGGCTGAAAATGCATTTAAAGCCATAAAAAGTTCATTTTGGCTCTCACACCTTAACTAAATGTTGTAGACTCAAACTTTTTGCTGTCATTAGTGTACTTTAGCAAAATGAAGATGATTCAAGCATTAATTTCATTGTGCTTTTGCTCATTTTGAAGATTTTGACATTTTCACCTGAAGTGTACAATTAGGGGCTGAAAACGCGTTTAAAGCAATAAAAAGTTAATTTTGGCTCTCACACCTTAACTAAATGTTGTAGACTCAAACTTTTTGCTGTCATTAGTATATTTTAGCAAAATGAAGATGATTCAAGCATTAATTTTATTGTGCTTTTGCTCATTTTGAAGATTTTGACATTTTCACCTGAAGTGTACAATCGGGCTGAAAATGCATTTAAAGCCATAAAAAGTTCATTTTGGCTCTCACACCTTAACTAAATGTTGTAGACTCAAACTTTTTGCTGTCATTAGTGTATTTTAGCAAAATGAAGATGATTCAAGCATTAATTTCATTGTGCTTTTGCTCATTTTGAAGATTTTGACATTTTCACCTGAAGTGTACAATCAGGCTGAAAATGCATTTAAAGCCATAAAAAGTTCATTTTGGCTCTCACACCTTAACTAAATGTTGTAGACTCAAACTTTTTGCTGTCATTAGTGTATTTTAGCAAAATAAAGATGATTCAAGCATTAATTTCATTGTGCTTTTGCTCATTTTGAAAATTTTGACATTTTCACCTGAAGTGTACAATCGGGCTGAAAATGCATTTAAAGCCATAAAAAGTTCATTTTGGCTCTCACACCTTAACTAAATGTTGTAGACTCAAACTTTTTGCTGTCATTAGTGTATGTTAGCAAAATGAAGATGATTCAAGCATTAATTTCATTGTGCTTTTGCTCATTTTGAAGATTTTGACATTTTCACCTGAAGTGTACAATCAGGCTGAAAATGCATTTAAAGCCATAAAAAGTTCATTTTGGCTCTCACACCTTAACTAAATGTTGTAGACTCAAACTTTTTGCTGTCATTAGTGTATTTTAGCAAAATGAAGATGATTCAAGCATTAATTTCATTGTGCTTTTGCTCATTTTGAAGATTTTGACATTTTCACCTGAAGTGTACAATCGGGCTGAAAATGCATTTAAAGCCATAAAAAGTTCATTTTGGCTCTCACACCTTAACTAAATGTTGTAGACTCAAACTTTTTGCTGTCATTAGTGTATGTTAGCAAAATGAAGATGATTCAAGCATTAATTTCATTGTGCTTTTGCTCATTTTGAAGATTTTGACATTTTCACCTGAAGTGTACAATCAGGCTGAAAATGCATTTAAAGCCATAAAAAGTTCATTTTGGCTCTCACACCTTAACTAAATGTTGTAGACTCAAACTTTTTGCTGTCATTAGTGTATTTTAGCAAAATGAAGATGATTCAAGCATTAATTTCATTGTGCTTTTGCTCATTTTGAAGATTTTGACATTTTCACCTGAAGTGTACAATTAGGGGCTGAAAACGCGTTTAAAGCAATAAAAAGTTCATTTTGGCTCTCACACCTTAACTAAATGTTGTAGACTCAAACTTTTTGCTGTCATTAGTGTATGTTAGCAAAATGAAGATGATTCAAGCATTAATTTCATTGTGCTTTTGCTCATTTTGAAGATTTTGACATTTTCACCTGAAGTGTACAATCAGGCTGAAAATGCATTTAAAGCCATAAAAAGTTCATTTTGGCTCTCACACCTTAACTAAATGTTGTAGACTCAAACTTTTTGCTGTCATTAGTATATTTTAGCAAAATGAAGATGATTCAAGCATTAATTTTATTGTGCTTTTGCTCATTTTGAAGATTTTGACATTTTCACCTGAAGTGTACAATCGGGCTGAAAATGCATTTAAAGCAATAAAAAGTTCATTTTGGCTCTCACACCTTAACTAAATGTTGTAGATTCAAACTTTTTGCTGTCATTAGTGTATGTTAGCAAAATGAAGATGATTCAAGCATTAATTTCATTGTGCTTTTGCTCATTTTGAAGATTTTGACATTTTCACCTGAAGTGTACAATCAGGCTGAAAATGCATTTAAAGCCATAAAAAGTTCATTTTGGCTCTCACACCTTAACTAAATGTTGTAGACTCAAACTTTTTGCTGTCATTAGTGTATTTTAGCAAAATGAAGATGATTCAAGCATTAATTTCATTGTGCTTTTGCTCATTTTGAAGATTTTGACATTTTCACCTGAAGTGTACAATCAGGCTGAAAATGCATTTAAAGCCATAAAAAGTTCATTTTGGCTCTCACACCTTAACTAAATGTTGTAGACTCAAACTTTTTGCTGTCATTAGTGTATTTTAGCAAAATAAAGATGATTCAAGCATTAATTTCATTGTGCTTTTGCTCATTTTGAAAATTTTGACATTTTCACCTGAAGTGTACAATCGGGCTGAAAATGCATTTAAAGCCATAAAAAGTTCATTTTGGCTCTCACACCTTAACTAAATGTTGTAGACTCAAACTTTTTGCTGTCATTAGTGTATGTTAGCAAAATGAAGATGATTCAAGCATTAATTTCATTGTGCTTTTGCTCATTTTGAAGATTTTGACATTTTCACCTGAAGTGTACAATCAGGCTGAAAATGCATTTAAAGCCATAAAAAGTTCATTTTGGCTCTCACACCTTAACTAAATGTTGTAGACTCAAACTTTTTGCTGTCATTAGTGTATGTTAGCAAAATGAAGATGATTCAAGCATTAATTTCATTGTGCTTTTGCTCATTTTGAAGATTTTGACATTTTCACCTGAAGTGTACAATCAGGCTGAAAATGCATTTAAAGCCATAAAAAGTTCATTTTGGCTCTCACACCTTAACTAAATGTTGTAGACTCAAACTTTTTGCTGTCATTAGTGTATTTTAGCAAAATGAAGATGATTCAAGCATTAATTTCATTGTGCTTTTGCTCATTTTGAAGATTTTGACATTTTCACCTGAAGTGTACAATCAGGCTGAAAATGCATTTAAAGCCATAAAAAGTTCATTTTGACTCTCACACCTTAACTAAATGTTGTAGACTCAAACTTTTTGCTGTCATTAGTGTATTTTAGCAAAATGAAGATGATTCAAGCATTAATTTCATTGTGCTTTTGCTCATTTTGAAGATTTTGACATTTTCACCTGAAGTGTACAATTAGGGGCTGAAAACGCGTTTAAAGCAATAAAAAGTTCATTTTGGCTCTCACACCTTAACTAAATGTTGTAGACTCAAACTTTTTGCTGTCATTAGTATATTTTAGCAAAATGAAGATGATTCAAGCATTAATTTCATTGTGCTTTTGCTCATTTTGAAGATTTTGACATTTTCACCTGAAGTGTACAATCAGGCTGAAAATGCATTTAAAGCCATAAAAAGTTCATTTTGGCTCTCACACCTTAACTAAATGTTGTAGACTCAAACTTTTTGCTGTCATTAGTGTATGTTAGCAAAATGAAGATGATTCAATCATTAATTTCATTGTGCTTTTGCTCATTTTGAAGATTTTGACATTTTCACCTGAAGTGTACAATCAGGCTGAAAATGCATTTAAAGCCATAAAAAGTTCATTTTGGCTCTCACACCTTAACTAAATGTTGTAGACTCAAACTTTTTGCTGTCATTAGTGTATTTTAGCAAAATGAAGATGATTCAAGCATTAATTTCATTGTGCTTTTGCTCATTTTGAAGATTTTGACATTTTCACCTGAAGTGTACAATCGGGCTGAAAATGCATTTAAAGCCATAAAAAGTTCATTTTGGCTTCACACCTTAACTAAATGTTGTAGACTCAAACTTTTTGCTGTCATTAGTGTATGTTAGCAAAATGAAGATGATTCAAGCATTAATTTCATTGTGCTTTTGCTCATTTTGAAGATTTTGACATTTTCACCTGAAGTGTACAATCAGGCTGAAAATGCATTTAAAGCCATAAAAAGTTCATTTTGGCTCTCACACCTTAACTAAATGTTGTAGACTCAAACTTTTTGCTGTCATTAGTGTATTTTAGCAAAATGAAGATGATTCAAGCATTAATTTCATTGTGCTTTTGCTCATTTTGAAGATTTTGACATTTTCACCTGAAGTGTACAATTAGGGGCTGAAAACGCGTTTAAAGCAATAAAAAGTTCATTTTGGCTCTCACACCTTAACTAAATGTTGTAGACTCAAACTTTTTGCTGTCATTAGTATATTTTAGCAAAATGAAGATGATTCAAGCATTAATTTCATTGTGCTTTTGCTCATTTTGAAGATTTTGACATTTTCACCTGAAGTGTACAATCAGGCTGAAAATGCATTTAAAGCCATAAAAAGTTCATTTTGGCTCTCACACCTTAACTAAATGTTGTAGACTCAAACTTTTTGCTGTCATTAGTGTACTTTAGCAAAATGAAGATGATTCAAGCATTAATTTCATTGTGCTTTTGCTCATTTTGAAGATTTTGACATTTTCACCTGAAGTGTACAATTAGGGGCTGAAAACGCGTTTAAAGCAATAAAAAGTTCATTTTGGCTCTCACACCTTAACTAAATGTTGTAGACTCAAACTTTTTGCTGTCATTAGTATATTTTAGCAAAATGAAGATGATTCAAGCATTAATTTTATTGTGCTTTTGCTCATTTTGAAGATTTTGACATTTTCACCTGAAGTGTACAATTAGGGGCTGAAAACGCGTTTAAAGCAATAAAAAGTTCATTTTGGCTCTCACACCTTAACTAAATGTTGTAGACTCAAACTTTTTGCTGTCATTAGTATATTTTAGCAAAATGAAGATGATTCAAGCATTAATTTCATTGTGCTTTTGCTCATTTTGAAGATTTTGACATTTTCACCTGAAGTGTACAATCAGGCTGAAAATGCATTTAAAGCCATAAAAAGTTCATTTTGGCTCTCACACCTTAACTAAATGTTGTAGACTCAAACTTTTTGCTGTCATTAGTGTACTTTAGCAAAATGAAGATGATTCAAGCATTAATTTCATTGTGCTTTTGCTCATTTTGAAGATTTTGACATTTTCACCTGAAGTGTACAATTAGGGGCTGAAAACGCGTTTAAAGCAATAAAAAGTTCATTTTGGCTCTCACACCTTAACTAAATGTTGTAGACTCAAACTTTTTGCTGTCATTAGTGTATTTTAGCAAAATGAAGATGATTCAAGCATTAATTTCATTGTGCTTTTGCTCATTTTGAAGATTTTGACATTTTCACCTGAAGTGTACAATTAGGGGCTGAAAACGCGTTTAAAGCAATAAAAAGTTCATTTTGGCTCTCACACCTTAACTAAATGTTGTAGACTCAAACTTTTTGCTGTCATTAGTATATTTTAGCAAAATGAAGATGATTCAAGCATTAATTTCATTGTGCTTTTGCTCATTTTGAAGATTTTGACATTTTCACCTGAAGTGTACAATCAGGCTGAAAATGCATTTAAAGCCATAAAAAGTTCATTTTGGCTCTCACACCTTAACTAAATGTTGTAGACTCAAACTTTTTGCTGTCATTAGTGTATGTTAGCAAAATGAAGATGATTCAATCATTAATTTCATTGTGCTTTTGCTCATTTTGAAGATTTTGACATTTTCACCTGAAGTGTACAATCAGGCTGAAAATGCATTTAAAGCCATAAAAAGTTCATTTTGGCTCTCACACCTTAACTAAATGTTGTAGACTCAAACTTTTTGCTGTCATTAGTGTATTTTAGCAAAATGAAGATGATTCAAGCATTAATTTCATTGTGCTTTTGCTCATTTTGAAGATTTTGACATTTTCACCTGAAGTGTACAATCGGGCTGAAAATGCATTTAAAGCCATAAAAAGTTCATTTTGGCTTCACACCTTAACTAAATGTTGTAGACTCAAACTTTTTGCTGTCATTAGTGTATGTTAGCAAAATGAAGATGATTCAAGCATTAATTTCATTGTGCTTTTGCTCATTTTGAAGATTTTGACATTTTCACCTGAAGTGTACAATCAGGCTGAAAATGCATTTAAAGCCATAAAAAGTTCATTTTGGCTCTCACACCTTAACTAAATGTTGTAGACTCAAACTTTTTGCTGTCATTAGTGTATTTTAGCAAAATGAAGATGATTCAAGCATTAATTTCATTGTGCTTTTGCTCATTTTGAAGATTTTGACATTTTCACCTGAAGTGTACAATTAGGGGCTGAAAACGCGTTTAAAGCAATAAAAAGTTCATTTTGGCTCTCACACCTTAACTAAATGTTGTAGACTCAAACTTTTTGCTGTCATTAGTATATTTTAGCAAAATGAAGATGATTCAAGCATTAATTTTATTGTGCTTTTGCTCATTTTGAAGATTTTGACATTTTCACCTGAAGTGTACAATCGGGCTGAAAATGCATTTAAAGCCATAAAAAGTTCATTTTGGCTCTCACACCTTAACTAAATGTTGTAGACTCAAACTTGTTGCTGTCATTAGTGTATTTTAGCAAAATGAAGATGATTCAAGCATTAATTTCATTGTGCTTTTGCTCATTTTGAAGATTTTGACATTTTCACCTGAAGTGTACAATCGGGCTGAAAATGCATTTAAAGCCATAAAAAGTTCATTTTGGCTCTCACACCTTAACTAAATGTTGTAGACTCAAACTTTTTGCTGTCATTAGTGTATTTTAGCAAAATGAAGATGATTCAAGCATTAATTTCATTGTGCTTTTGCTCATTTTGAAGATTTTGACATTTTCACCTGAAGTGTACAATCGGGCTGAAAATGCATTTAAAGCCATAAAAAGTTCATTTTGGCTCTCACACCTTAACTAAATGTTGTAGACTCAAACTTTTTGCTGTCATTAGTGTATTTTAGCAAAATGAAGATGATTCAAGCATTAATTTCATTGTGCTTTTGCTCATTTTGAAGATTTTGACATTTTCACCTGAAGTGTACAATCGGGCTGAAAATGCATTTAAAGCCATAAAAAGTTCATTTTGGCTCTCACACCTTAACTAAATGATGTAGACTCAAACTTTTTGCTGTCATTAGTGTATGTTAGCAAAATGAAGATGATTCAAGCATTAATTTCATTGTGCTTTTGCTCATTTTGAAGATTTTGACATTTTCACCTGAAGTGTACAATCAGGCTGAAAATGCATTTAAAGCCATAAAAAGTTCATTTTGGCTCTCACACCTTAACTAAATGTTGTAGACTCAAACTTTTTGCTGTCATTAGTGTATGTTAGCAAAATGAAGATGATTCAAGCATTAATTTCATTGTGCTTTTGCTCATTTTGAAGATTTTGACATTTTCACCTGAAGTGTACAATTAGGGGCTGAAAACGCGTTTAAAGCAATAAAAAGTTCATTTTGGCTCTCACACCTTAACTAAATGTTGTAGACTCAAACTTTTTGCTGTCATTAGTATATTTTAGCAAAATGAAGATGATTCAAGCATTAATTTTATTGTGCTTTTGCTCATTTTGAAGATTTTGACATTTTCACCTGAAGTGTACAATCGGGCTGAAAATGCATTTAAAGCCATAAAAAGTTCATTTTGGCTCTCACACCTTAACTAAATGTTGTAGACTCAAACTTTTTGCTGTCATTAGTGTATGTTAGCAAAATGAAGATGATTCAAGCATTAATTTCATTGTGCTTTTGCTCATTTGAAGATTTTGACATTTTCACCTGAAGTGTACAATCAGGCTGAAAATGCATTTAAAGCCATAAAAAGTTCATTTTGGCTCTCACACCTTAACTAAATGTTGTAGACTCAAACTTTTTGCTGTCATTAGTGTATTTTAGCAAAATGAAGATGATTCAAGCATTAATTTCATTGTGCTTTTGCTCATTTTGAAGATTTTGACATTTTCACCTGAAGTGTACAATCAGGCTGAAAATGCATTTAAAGCCATAAAAAGTTCATTTTGGCTCTCACACCTTAACTAAATGTTGTAGACTCAAACTTTTTGCTGTCATTAGTGTATTTTAGCAAAATGAAGATGATTCAAGCATTAATTTCATTGTGCTTTTGCTCATTTTGAAGATTTTGACATTTTCACCTGAAGTGTACAATCAGGCTGAAAATGCATTTAAAGCCATAAAAAGTTCATTTTGGCTCTCACACCTTAACTAAATGTTGTAGACTCAAACTTTTTGCTGTCATTAGTGTATTTTAGCAAAATGAAGATGATTCAAGCATTAATTTCATTGTGCTTTTGCTGATTTTGAAGATTTTGACATTTTCACCTGAGGTGTACAATCAGGCTGAAAATGCATTTAAAGCCATAAAATGTTCATTTTGGCTCTCACACCTTAACTAAATGTTGTAGACTCAAACTTTTTGCTGTCATTAGTGTATGTTAGCAAAATGAAGATGATTCAAGCATTAATTTCATTGTGCTTTTGCTCATTTTGAAGATTTTGACATTTTCACCTGAAGTGTACAATCAGGCTGAAAATGCATTTAAAGCCATAAAAAGTTCATTTTGGCTCTCACACCTTAACTAAATGTTGTAGACTCAAACTTTTTGCTGTCATTAGTGTATTTTAGCAAAATGAAGATGATTCAAGCATTAATTTCATTGTGCTTTTGCTCATTTTGAAGATTTTGACATTTTCACCTGAAGTGTACAATTAGGGGCTGAAAACGCGTTTAAAGCAATAAAAAGTTCATTTTGGCTCTCACACCTTAACTAAATGTTGTAGACTCAAACTTTTTGCTGTCATTAGTATATTTTAGCAAAATGAAGATGATTCAAGCATTAATTTCATTGTGCTTTTGCTCATTTGAAGATTTTGACATTTTCACCTGAAGTGTACAATCAGGCTGAAAATGCATTTAAAGCCATAAAAAGTTCATTTTGGCTCTCACACCTTAACTAAATGTTGTAGACTCAAACTTTTTGCTGTCATTAGTGTATGTTAGCAAAATGAAGATGATTCAATCATTAATTTCATTGTGCTTTTGCTCATTTTGAAGATTTTGACATTTTCACCTGAAGTGTACAATCAGGCTGAAAATGCATTTAAAGCCATAAAAAGTTCATTTTGGCTCTCACACCTTAACTAAATGTTGTAGACTCAAACTTTTTGCTGTCATTAGTGTATTTTAGCAAAATGAAGATGATTCAAGCATTAATTTCATTGTGCTTTTGCTCATTTTGAAGATTTTGACATTTTCACCTGAAGTGTACAATCGGCTGAAAATGCATTTAAAGCCATAAAAAGTTCATTTTGGCTTCACACCTTAACTAAATGTTGTAGACTCAAACTTTTTGCTGTCATTAGTGTATGTTAGCAAAATGAAGATGATTCAAGCATTAATTTCATTGTGCTTTTGCTCATTTTGAAGATTTTGACATTTTCACCTGAAGTGTACAATCAGGCTGAAAATGCATTTAAAGCCATAAAAAGTTCATTTTGGCTCTCACACCTTAACTAAATGTTGTAGACTCAAACTTTTTGCTGTCATTAGTGTATTTTAGCAAAATGAAGATGATTCAAGCATTAATTTCATTGTGCTTTTGCTCATTTTGAAGATTTTGACATTTTCACCTGAAGTGTACAATTAGGGGCTGAAAACGCGTTTAAAGCAATAAAAAGTTCATTTTGGCTCTCACACCTTAACTAAATGTTGTAGACTCAAACTTTTTGCTGTCATTAGTATATTTTAGCAAAATGAAGATGATTCAAGCATTAATTTCATTGTGCTTTTGCTCATTTTGAAGATTTTGACATTTTCACCTGAAGTGTACAATCAGGCTGAAAATGCATTTAAAGCCATAAAAAGTTCATTTTGGCTCTCACACCTTAACTAAATGTTGTAGACTCAAACTTTTTGCTGTCATTAGTGTACTTTAGCAAAATGAAGATGATTCAAGCATTAATTTCATTGTGCTTTTGCTCATTTTGAAGATTTTGACATTTTCACCTGAAGTGTACAATTAGGGGCTGAAAACGCGTTTAAAGCAATAAAAAGTTAATTTTGGCTCTCACACCTTAACTAAATGTTGTAGACTCAAACTTTTTGCTGTCATTAGTATATTTTAGCAAAATGAAGATGATTCAAGCATTAATTTTATTGTGCTTTTGCTCATTTTGAAGATTTTGACATTTTCACCTGAAGTGTACAATCGGGCTGAAAATGCATTTAAAGCCATATAAAAAGTTCATTTTGGCTCTCACACCTTAACTAAATGTTGTAGACTCAAACTTTTTGCTGTCATTAGTGTATTTTAGCAAAATGAAGATGATTCAAGCATTAATTTCATTGTGCTTTTGCTCATTTTGAAGATTTTGACATTTTCACCTGAAGTGTACAATCAGGCTGAAAATGCATTTAAAGCCATAAAAAGTTCATTTTGGCTCTCACACCTTAACTAAATGTTGTAGACTCAAACTTTTTGCTGTCATTAGTGTATTTTAGCAAAATAAAGATGATTCAAGCATTAATTTCATTGTGCTTTTGCTCATTTTGAAAATTTTGACATTTTCACCTGAAGTGTACAATCGGGCTGAAAATGCATTTAAAGCCATAAAAAGTTCATTTTGGCTCTCACACCTTAACTAAATGTTGTAGACTCAAACTTTTTGCTGTCATTAGTGTATGTTAGCAAAATGAAGATGATTCAAGCATTAATTTCATTGTGCTTTTGCTCATTTTGAAGATTTTGACATTTTCACCTGAAGTGTACAATCAGGCTGAAAATGCATTTAAAGCCATAAAAAGTTCATTTTGGCTCTCACACCTTAACTAAATGTTGTAGACTCAAACTTTTTGCTGTCATTAGTGTATTTTAGCAAAATGAAGATGATTCAAGCATTAATTTCATTGTGCTTTTGCTCATTTTGAAGATTTTGACATTTTCACCTGAAGTGTACAATCGGGCTGAAAATGCATTTAAAGCCATAAAAAGTTCATTTTGGCTCTCACACCTTAACTAAATGTTGTAGACTCAAACTTTTTGCTGTCATTAGTGTATGTTAGCAAAATGAAGATGATTCAAGCATTAATTTCATTGTGCTTTTGCTCATTTTGAAGATTTTGACATTTTCACCTGAAGTGTACAATCAGGCTGAAAATGCATTTAAAGCCATAAAAAGTTCATTTTGGCTCTCACACCTTAACTAAATGTTGTAGACTCAAACTTTTTGCTGTCATTAGTGTATTTTAGCAAAATGAAGATGATTCAAGCATTAATTTCATTGTGCTTTTGCTCATTTTGAAGATTTTGACATTTTCACCTGAAGTGTACAATTAGGGGCTGAAAACGCGTTTAAAGCAATAAAAAGTTCATTTTGGCTCTCACACCTTAACTAAATGTTGTAGACTCAAACTTTTTGCTGTCATTAGTGTATGTTAGCAAAATGAAGATGATTCAAGCATTAATTTCATTGTGCTTTTGCTCATTTTGAAGATTTTGACATTTTCACCTGAAGTGTACAATCAGGCTGAAAATGCATTTAAAGCCATAAAAAGTTCATTTTGGCTCTCACACCTTAACTAAATGTTGTAGACTCAAACTTTTTGCTGTCATTAGTATATTTTAGCAAAATGAAGATGATTCAAGCATTAATTTTATTGTGCTTTTGCTCATTTTGAAGATTTTGACATTTTCACCTGAAGTGTACAATCGGGCTGAAAATGCATTTAAAGCAATAAAAAGTTCATTTTGGCTCTCACACCTTAACTAAATGTTGTAGATTCAAACTTTTTGCTGTCATTAGTGTATGTTAGCAAAATGAAGATGATTCAAGCATTAATTTCATTGTGCTTTTGCTCATTTTGAAGATTTTGACATTTTCACCTGAAGTGTACAATCAGGCTGAAAATGCATTTAAAGCCATAAAAAGTTCATTTTGGCTCTCACACCTTAACTAAATGTTGTAGACTCAAACTTTTTGCTGTCATTAGTGTATTTTAGCAAAATGAAGATGATTCAAGCATTAATTTCATTGTGCTTTTGCTCATTTTGAAGATTTTGACATTTTCACCTGAAGTGTACAATCAGGCTGAAAATGCATTTAAAGCCATAAAAAGTTCATTTTGGCTCTCACACCTTAACTAAATGTTGTAGACTCAAACTTTTTGCTGTCATTAGTGTATTTTAGCAAAATAAAGATGATTCAAGCATTAATTTCATTGTGCTTTTGCTCATTTTGAAAATTTTGACATTTTCACCTGAAGTGTACAATCGGGCTGAAAATGCATTTAAAGCCATAAAAAGTTCATTTTGGCTCTCACACCTTAACTAAATGTTGTAGACTCAAACTTTTTGCTGTCATTAGTGTATGTTAGCAAAATGAAGATGATTCAAGCATTAATTTCATTGTGCTTTTGCTCATTTTGAAGATTTTGACATTTTCACCTGAAGTGTACAATCAGGCTGAAAATGCATTTAAAGCCATAAAAAGTTCATTTTGGCTCTCACACCTTAACTAAATGTTGTAGACTCAAACTTTTTGCTGTCATTAGTGTATGTTAGCAAAATGAAGATGATTCAAGCATTAATTTCATTGTGCTTTTGCTCATTTTGAAGATTTTGACATTTTCACCTGAAGTGTACAATCAGGCTGAAAATGCATTTAAAGCCATAAAAAGTTCATTTTGGCTCTCACACCTTAACTAAATGTTGTAGACTCAAACTTTTTGCTGTCATTAGTGTATTTTAGCAAAATGAAGATGATTCAAGCATTAATTTCATTGTGCTTTTGCTCATTTTGAAGATTTTGACATTTTCACCTGAAGTGTACAATCAGGCTGAAAATGCATTTAAAGCCATAAAAAGTTCATTTTGACTCTCACACCTTAACTAAATGTTGTAGACTCAAACTTTTTGCTGTCATTAGTGTATTTTAGCAAAATGAAGATGATTCAAGCATTAATTTCATTGTGCTTTTGCTCATTTTGAAGATTTTGACATTTTCACCTGAAGTGTACAATTAGGGGCTGAAAACGCGTTTAAAGCAATAAAAAGTTCATTTTGGCTCTCACACCTTAACTAAATGTTGTAGACTCAAACTTTTTGCTGTCATTAGTATATTTTAGCAAAATGAAGATGATTCAAGCATTAATTTCATTGTGCTTTTGCTCATTTTGAAGATTTTGACATTTTCACCTGAAGTGTACAATCAGGCTGAAAATGC